>NC_092152.1:88267318-88289818 GCF_045791955.1 Oncorhynchus clarkii lewisi
CTCCTCCGGTGTATGACCTTCTACCTGCCCCTGGATCCAGCTACCTGCCTCCTGTGTATAACCTTCTGCCTGCTCCTGGACCCAGCTACCTGCCTCCTCCTGTGTATGACCTTCTGCCTGCCCCTGGACCCAGCTACCTGCCTCCTCCGGTGTATGACCTTCTGCCTGCCCCTGGACCCAGCTACCTGCCTCCTCCTGTGTATGACCTTCTGCCTGCCCCTGGACCCAGCTACCTGCCTCCTCCTGTGTATGACCTTCTGCCTGCCCCTGGACCTAGCTACCTGCCCCTGGATCCAGCTACCTGCCTCGTCCTGTGGTCTTTTACAATAAACACCAGCTGTGCCCTGAGCTTGAAACCAGCTCTCTGTCTCCCCTCGTGTTCATTACAACTAGTTTTTAATGTGTACCACAGTGAGTAGGGAGCGATGTGAGACACAACAAGGCCTGTTCTGCTGTGTCCTCTATAGCCAGTGGTGATAACACGTAATGCTTAAGGAACTGACTGACCCTGAACACCTTAGTGCTGTTCTCACAACGACTTTACCTTGAAGACGTGACTGAACTAACGGCCATGGACTTAGAGACCTCTCTGACACACACACACACACACACACACACACAGTCGTGTACAACTAAACTTGTGGGGACACACAATTGATTCCCATCCAAAATCCTATTTTCCCTAACCTTAACCCAAAAACCTAACCCTAAACCTCAACCTAAATCTAATTCTAACCCTAAACCTCAACCTAAATCTAATTCTAACCCTAAACCTCAACCTAAATCTAAACCTCAACCTAAATCTAACCCTAAACCTCAACCTAAATCTAATTCTAACCCTAAACCTCAACCTAAATCTAATTCTAAACCTAACCCTAAACCTCAACCTAAATCTAATTCTAACCTTAACCCTAAACCTCAAGCTAAATCAAATTCTAAACCTAACCCTAAACCTAAATCTAATTCTAAACCTAACCCTAAACCTCAACCTAAATCTAATTCTAAACCTAACCCTCAACCTAAATCTAATTCTAAACCTAACCCTAAACCTCAACCTAAATCTAATTCTAAACCTAACCCTAAACCTCAACCTAAATCTAATTCTAAACCTAACCCTAAACCTAAATCTAATTCTAAACCTAACCCTAAACCTCAACCTAAATCTAATTCTAAACCTAACCCTCAACCTAAATCTAATTCTAAACCTAACCCTAAACCTCAACCTAAATCTAATTCTAAACCTAACCCTAAACCTCAACCTAAATCTAATTCTAACCGTAACCCTAAACCTCAACCTAAATCTAATTCTAAACCTAAACCTCAACCTAAATCTAATTCTAACCGTAACCCTAAACCCCCTAGAAATAGAATTGTGTCCCCAGTTGGTCAAATTTGTGTTTGTTTATTATTCTTGTGGGGACCCACAAGTATAGTTAAATACGTCCAGACAGACAGACGGACAGTCAGTCAGACAGACAGACAGACAGACAGACAGACAGACAGACAGTCGGACGGTCGGACGGACAGACAGGCAGGGAACATGACAACGCCTCTAAGGAAACTCTTAAAGGAGAAGATGTACACATGAAATTGTCCTTCTGAACTAGATCCACAACTCAATCTGTATCTCCCCTATCCAGCTGTTCCATTCTGAACCTGATCCACACCTCAATCTGTTCCCCTTATCCAGCTGTTCCATTCTGAGCCTGATCCACACCTCAATCTGTTCCCCTTATCCAGCTGTTCCATTCTGAACCTGATCCACACCTCAATCTCTTCCCCTTATCCAGCTGTTCCATTCTGAACCTGATCCACACCTCAATCTGTTTTCCCCCTTATCCAGCTGTTCCATTCTGAACCTGATCCACACCTCAATCTGTTCCCCCCCTTATCCAGCTGTTCCATTCTCTGTGTAACCTGCTGCTAGAATGGACGGAGAGGTAGCCTGTCGCTCGAGTCGCTACACAATAGGAGATAATGTTGAGGATAGTGTTTTATAGACTGAGAGATGTTTATGTTTATGTACTGAGAGATGTTCCTTTTCTTCTAAAAGGACATATTGGGTTGTTTTTTTGAAGCCTTGGTCCATGTTTTTTCATAGCCCCCTGTACTGCACAACAAGGCTGAGGAAGTGAGTCTCTGGTTGGGGTAGGCTTAAGTGATATCACAACAACAACAAGGCTGAGGAAGTGAGTCTCTGGTTGGGGTAGGCTTAAGGGATATCACAACAACAACAAGGCTGAGGAAGTGAGTCTCTGGTTGGGGTAGGCTTAAGGGATATCACAACAACAACAAGGCTGAGGAAGTGAGTCTCTGGTTGGGGTAGGCTTAAGTGATATCACAACAACAACAAGGCTGAGGAAGTGAGTCTCTGGTTGGGGTAGGCTTAAGGGATATCACAACAACAACAAGGCTGAGGAAGTGAGTCTCTGGTTGGGGTAGGCTTAAGGGATATCACAACAACAACAAGGCTGAGGAAGTGAGTCTCTGGTTGGGGTAGGCTTAAGGGATATCACAACAACAACAAGGCTGAGGAAGTGAGTCTCTCGTTGGGGTAGGCTTAAGGGATATCACAACAACAACAAGGCTGAGGAAGTGAGTCTCTGGTTGGGGTAGGCTTAAGTGATATCACAACAACAACAAGGCTGAGGAAGTGAGTCTCTGGTTGGGGTAGGCTTAAGGGATGTCACAACAACAACAAGGCTGAGGAAGTGAGTCTCTGGTTGGGGTAGGCTTAAGTGATGTCACAACAACAACAAGGCTGAGGAAGTGAGTCTCTGGTTGGGGTAGGCTTAAGGGATGTCACAACAACAACACGGCTGAGGAAGTGAGTCTCTGGTTGGGGTAGGCTTAAGGGATATCACAACAACAACAAGGCTGAGGAAGTGAGTCTCTGGTTGGGGTAGGCTTAAGGGATGTCACAACAACAACAAGGCTGAGGAAGTGAGTCTCTGGTTGGGGTAGGCTTAAGGGATATCACAACAACAACAAGGTTGAGGAAGTGAGTCTCTCGTTGGGGTAGGCTTAAGGGATATCACAACAACAACAAGGTTGAGGAAGTGAGTCTCTCGTTGGGGTAGGCTTAAGGGATATCACAACAACAACAAGGCTGAGGAAGTGAGTCTCTGGTTGGGGTAGGCTTAAGGGATATCACAACAACAACAAGGCTGAGGAAGTGAGTCTCTGGTTGGGGTAGGCTTAAGGGATATCACAACAACAACAAGGCTGAGGAAGTGAGTCTCTGGTTGGGGTAGGCTTAAGGGATATCACAACAACAACAAGGTTGAGGAAGTGAGTCTCTCGTTGGGGTAGGCTTAAGGGATATCACAACAACAACAAGGCTGACGAAGTGAGTCTCTGGTTGGGGTAGGCTTAAGGGATATCACAACAACAACAAGGCTGAGGAAGTGAGTCTCTGGTTGGGGTAGGCTTAAGGGATGTCACAACAACAACAAGGCTGAGGAAGTGAGTCTCTGGTTGGGGTAGGCTTAAGGGATATCACAACAACAACAAGGCTGAGGAAGTGAGTCTCTCGTTGGGGTAGGCTTAAGGGATGTCACAACAACAACAAGGCTGAGGAAGTGAGTCTCTGGTTGGGGTAGGCTTAAGGGATATCACAACAACAACAAGGCTGAGGAAGTGAGTCTCTCGTTGGGGTAGGCTTAAGGGATGTCACAACAACAACAAGGCTGAGGAAGTGAGTCTCTCGTTGGGGTAGGCTTAAGGGATGTCACAACAACAACAAGGCTGAGGAAGTGAGTCTCTCGTTGGGGTAGGCTTAAGGGATGTCACAACAACAACAAAAACTGTCTGGATCCTTCCATAACATGCCATTTACATCAAAAATAGAGATTTGGTTGTAAAAAAATAAATAAAAAAGGCAAAATTCTCCTTTAACTTCTCCAGTGGCTGTGTTGAACGTTAAGAAACTGTTGTCTCTACATCATTGGCTTCCTGGGTCGTCTTGTGAAGTGACTGACTGTGCTGAGAGAGGGATCTCTCCGGTGGGATCTCCCTTGTTATACTTCACCACAAACAGAGAGGTAATCTCTTAGTGTGCCTGCTGGGAAGAGTGTCTCTGGAGAGATGACAATGCGTTATGTTAAAGCCTCGGTTAGCATTTCACTTACTTGTTTAACTTACTTGTTTCACTTACTTGTTTCACTTACTCGTTTCAGTAACTTGTTCCTAAAAACAATTCCCCATCTATAATGTGTCAGGAAAGAACTTGATGCAAGCTATCTCTATAGTGTGACAAAGATGACACGTCATTGTCATTTGGGGCGGCAGGGTGGCCTAGTGGTTAGAGCGTTGGACTAGTAACCAGCAGGTAGCCTAGTGGTTAGAGCGTTGGACTAGTAACCAGCAGGTAGCCTAGTGGTTAGAGCGTTGGACTAGTAACCAGCAGGTAGCCTAGTGGTTAGAGCGTTGGACTAGTAACCGGAAGGTTGACAAGGTACAAATCTGTCGTTCTGCCCCTGAACAGGCAGTTAACCCACTGTTCCTAGGCCAGTTTAATACATCAGGGGTCAGAGTTTACAAATCAGCCTTTTCATCAACGAAATCAGCATCTTAAACCAGTTTGCCAGCGTTTTATATAGAAAGTCAACCGTGTTTTTGTTGCTTCAATAGTGATCAGGGACGTGCATCTATAGTTGAATATAGTTATAATATAGTTTTCCTTCACATAAAATACATGCATCACATTCATCAGAAAATAGCTTCACTTTCATCAGATGACACCAGAAGTACAACACTATTTAACTGTCAGCCACACAAGGAAATGGGTTTATGATGAAGAAACAAGGTGTTGTTTTGGGGGCAAAAAAACTATGCATGGCCATGTTTATCATAGACAGAATGTAGGCACAACCCCTGAAGAGTGAGCGGTTCTGACCCCAGTCCAATCTCTTCTCCTGTCTCAACCCCTGAAGAGGGAGTGGTTCTGACCCCAGTCCAATCTCTTCTCCTGTCACAACCCCTGAAGAGGGAGTGGTTCTGACCCCAGTCCAATCTCTTCTCCCGTCTCAACCCCTGAAGAGGGAGCGGTTCTTACCCCAGTCCAATCTCTTCCCCTGTCACAACCCCTGAAGAGGGAGCGGTTCTGACCCCAGTCCAATCTCTTCCCCTGTCTCAACCCCTGAAGAGGGAGTGGTTCTGACCCCAGTCCAATCTCTTCTCCCGTCTCAACCCCTGAAGAGGGAGCGGTTCTGACCCCAGTCCAATCTCTTCTCCTGTCACAACCCCTGAAGAGGGAGCGGTTCTGACCCCAGTCCAATCTCTTCTCCTGTCTCAAACCCTGAAGAGGGAGCGGTTCTGACCCCAGTCCAATCTCTTCACCTGTCTCAACCCCTGAAGAGGGAGCGGTTCTGACCCCAGTCCAATCTCTTCTCATGTCTCAACCCCTGAAGAGGGAGCGGTTCTGACCCCAGTCCAATCTCTTCTCCTGTCTCAACCCCTGAAGAGGGAGCGGTTCTGACCCCAGTCAAATCTCTTCTCCTGTCACAACCTCTGAAGAGTTAGCAGTTCTGTTTCAGGCAGTGTGTTTGTGTGTTTGTCAACTCATTAGCATGTGGGGGGTATATAGGAAGCAGAGGCCATTAGAGCAACGGGAGACTGGCTTGTATTAATCACACCTCAGACTCAGGCGTGTCCTGAATGTTAACACAGCCACGCACACACACCACACACACAGAGACATTCACACCTCAGTCAGTCAGTCAGGAAGAGAAGAGGAGAGGAGAGGAGAGGAGAGGAGAGGAGAGGAGAGGAGAGGAGAGGAGAGGAGAGGAGAGGAATAGAGGAGAGGAGAGGAGAGGAGAGGACAGGACAGGAGGTATTCTTAGCATTCTGCTCAGGTTGACTCAGTCTGTCCTCCGTCTCTAGTCCTAGAAGTGCTGCACGGCACGCGGATCTCCTGACATAGAAAATAAATGTTCATTTCCCACAGGGTTATTTTATAGAGAGAGATGGAACAGTGAACCCTCCTGGTCTAACTAGAAGCAGATGCTTGGCTGTGGAGGACTTCTCTCTGGTCTGTTTACATTCTCCAGCCCTCCTTCTCCCTGTCTCCATCCACCTCACCTGCTGTGTCAATGTCTGCATCCCAAATTGCACACTATTCTCTTTGTAGTGCACTACTTTGACCAGGGCCCAGTTGGTCAAAAGTAGTGCACTATGTAATCAAATTAGTGCACCATGTAATCAAAGTAGTGCACTATAAAGGGAATAAGGTGTCATTTGGGACACACATTATGTCTCTGCTGGACGTCCAGCCAGACAGCTGGAGGGGACGGCTTCTCTGGTATCAGCTCCAGCAGGGAGGGGTCTTCAGAGTCCAGAGCGTCCAGAGAACGGGCTCTGTTCCTGGGCTTCCATTAGATCTGTCTCCCCCCTGGCCTGGAGTCTCAGCCAGCTGGAGGATGTTGATCTAGCCAGCTAATGTGTTGTCTTTACCGGCCCCTGGCTGGGCTGTGGCCAACCATTAGGAGGTTGTTGTTAGGTTTCTGGACGGATGCTGTGTTGAACCCACTCCTCCCTGTTCCCCTGGCTAGGCTGTGGCCAACCATTAGGAGGTTGTTGTTAGGTTTCTGGACGGATGCTGTGTTGAACCCACTCCTCCCTGTTCCCCTGCTCCCTCACTAGAGACTACAGCAGGAGTCCCTGCTGGGGTTAGGGGTCAGATGGGTTAGGGCTCAGAGGGGTTAGGGCTCAGAGGGGTTAGGGCTCAGAGGGGTTAGGGCTCAGAGGGTTTAGTGCTCAGAGGGAGAGAGATGTAGAGTTTAGGGCTCAGAGGGGTTAGGGGTCAGAGGGGTTAGGGGTCAGAGGGGTTAGGGCTCAGAGGGGTTAGGGCTCAGAGGGGTTAGGGCTCAGAGGGTTTAGGGCTCAGAGGGAGAGAGATGTAGAGTTTAGGGCTCAGAGGGGTTAGGGGTCAGAGGGGTTAGGGGTCAGAGGGGTTAGGGGTCCGAGGTGTTAGGGCTCAGAGGGGTTAGGGCTCAGAGGGGTTAGGGCTCAGAGGGTTTAGGGCTCAGAGGGAGAGAGATGTAGAGTTTAGGGCTCAGAGGGGTTAGGGCTCAGAGGGGTTAGGGCTCAGAGGGAGAGAGATGTCGAGTTTAGGGCTCAGAGGGAGAGAGATGTAGAGTTTAGGGCTCAGAGGGGTTAGGGCTCAGAGGGAGAGAGATGTAGAGGTTAGGGCTTAGAGGGAGAGAGATTTAGAGTTTAGGGCTCAGAGGGGTTAGGGCTCAGAGGGGTTAGGGCTCAGAGAGAGAGGGACTCCTGCTGTGGTCTCTAGAGATAGGGGCTCCTGCTGTGGTCTCTAGAGAGAGAGGGGCTCCTGCTGTGGTCTCTAGAGAGAGAGGGGCTCCTGCTGTGGTCTCTAGGGAGGGAGGGACTCCTGCTGAGGTCTCTAGGGAGGGAGGGACTCCTGCTGTGGTCTCTAGAGAGGGAGGGACTCCTGCTGTCGTCTCTAGAGAGGGAGGGACTCCTGCTGAGGTCTCTAGTGAGGGAGGGACTCCTGCTGTTGTCTCTAGAGAGGGAGGGACTCCTGCTGTGGTCTCTAGAGAGGGAGGGACTCCTGCTGTGGTCTCTAGAGAGGGATGGACTCCTGCTGTGGTCTCTAGAGAGGGAGGGACTCCTGCTGTGGTCTCTAGTGAGGGAGGGACTCCTGCTGTGGTCTCTAGTGAGGGAGGGACTCCTGCTGTGGTCTCTAGTGAGGGAGGGACTCCTGCTGTGGTCTCTAGAGAGAGAGGGACTCCTGCTGTGGTCTCTAGTGAGGGAGGGACTCCTGCTGTGGTCTCTAGTGAGGGAGGGACTCCTGCTGTGGTCTCTAGTGAGGGAGGGACTGCTGAAACTATTACGGCCAAGACAGACTGGTGTCTGGAACTAGTGGTGTCTGTCATAATGTTATATGGCTGTTGTTGAGGTGAGGTGGTGTCTGTCATGTTATATGGCTGTTGTTGAGGTGGTGTCTGTCATGTTATATGGCTGTTGTTGAGGTGGTGTCTGTCATGTTATATGGCTGTTGTTGAGGTGGTGTCTGTCATGTTATATGGCTGTTGGTGAGGTGGTATCTGTCATGTTATATGGCTGTTGTTGGGGTGGTGTCTGTCATGTTATATGGCTGTTGTTGAGGTGGTGTCTGTCATGTTATATGGCTGTTGTTGAGGTGAGGTGGTGTCTGTCATGTTATATGGCTGTTGTTGAGGTGGTGTCTGTCATGTTATATGGCTGTTGTTGAGGTGGTGTCTGTCATGTTATATGGCTGTTGTTGAGGTGGTGTCTGTCATGTTATATGGCTGTTGTTGAGGTTAGGTGGTGTCTGTCATGTTATATGGCTGTTGTTGAGGTGGTGTCTGTCATGTTATATGGCTGTTGTTGAGGTGGTGTCTGTCATGTTATATGGCTGTTGTTGAGGTGGTGTCTGACTGGTTATATGGCTGTTGTTGAGGTGGTGTCTGTAATATTATATGGCTGTTGTTGAGGTGGTGTCTGTCGTGTTATATGGCTGTTGTTGAGGTGGTGTCTGTCATGTTACATGGCTGTTGTTGGGGTGGTGTCTGTCATGTTATATGGCTGTTGTTGAGGTGGTGTCTGTCATGTTATATGGCTGTTGTTGGGGTGGTGTCTGTCATGTTATATGGCTGTTGTTGAGGTGGTGTCTGTCATGTTATATGGCTGTTGTTGGGGTGGTGTCTGTCATGTTATATGGCTGTTGTTGAGGTGGTGTCTGTAATGTTATATGGCTGTTGTTGAGGTGGTGTCTGTCATGTTATATGGCTGTTGTTGAGGTGGTGTCTGTAATGTTATATGGCTGTTGTTGAGGTGGTGTCTGTCATGTTATATGGCTGTTGTTGAGGTGGTGTCTGTCATGTTATATGGCTGTTGTTGAGGTGGTGTCTGTAATGTTATATGGCTGTTGTTGGGGTGGTGTCTGTCATGTTATATGGCTGTTGTTGAGGTGGTGTCTGACTGGTTATATGGCTGTTGTTGAGGTGGTGTCTGTCATGTTATATGGCTGTTGTTGAGGTGGTGTCTGACTGGTTATATGGCTGTTGTTGAGGTGGTGTCTGTCATGTTATATGGCTGTTGTTGGGTTGGTGTCTGTCATGTTATATGGCTGTTGTTGAGGTGGTGTCTGTCATGTTATATGGCTGTTGTTGAGGTGGTGTCTGTCATGTTATATGGCTGTTGTTGAGGTGGTGTCTGACTGGTTATATGGCTGTTGTTGAGGTGGTGCCTGTCATGTTATATGGCTGTTGTTGGGGTGGTGTCTGTCATGTTATATGGCTGTTGTTGAGGTGGTGTCTGACTGGTTATATGGCTGTTGGTGAGGTGGTGTCTGTCATGTTATATGGCTGTTGTTGAGGTGGTGTCTGTCATGTTATATGGCTGTTGTTGAGGTGGTGTCTGTAATGTTATATGGCTGTTGTTGAGGTGGTGTCTGTCATGTTATATGGCTGTTGTTGAGGTGGTGTCTGTCATGTTATATGGCTGTTGTTGAGGTGGTGTCTGTCATGTTATATGGCTGTTGTTGAGGTGGTGTCTGTCATGTTATATGGCTGTTGTTGAGGTGGCGTCTGTCATGTTATATGGCTGTTGTTGGGGTGGTGTCTGTCATGTTATATGGCTGTTGTTGAGGTGGTGTCTGTCATGTTATATGGCTGTTGTTGGGGTGGTGTCTGACTGGTTATATGGCTGTTGTTGAGGTGGTGTCTGTCATGTTATATGGCTGTTGTTGAGGTGAGGTGGTGTCTGTCATGTTATATGGCTGTTGTTGAGGTGGTGTCTGTCATGTTATATGGCTGTTGTTGAGGTGGTGTCTGTCATGTTATATGGCTGTTGTTGAGGTGGTGTCTGTCATGTTATATGGCTGTTGTTGAGGTTAGGTGGTGTCTGTCATGTTATATGGCTGTTGTTGAGGTGGTGTCTGTCATGTTATATGGCTGTTGTTGAGGTGGTGTCTGTCATGTTATATGGCTGTTGTTGAGGTGGTGTCTGACTGGTTATATGGCTGTTGTTGAGGTGGTGTCTGTAATATTATATGGCTGTTGTTGAGGTGGTGTCTGTCGTGTTATATGGCTGTTGTTGAGGTGGTGTCTGTCATGTTACATGGCTGTTGTTGGGGTGGTGTCTGTCATGTTATATGGCTGTTGTTGAGGTGGTGTCTGTCATGTTATATGGCTGTTGTTGGGGTGGTGTCTGTCATGTTATATGGCTGTTGTTGAGGTGGTGTCTGTCATGTTATATGGCTGTTGTTGGGGTGGTGTCTGTCATGTTATATGGCTGTTGTTGAGGTGGTGTCTGTAATGTTATATGGCTGTTGTTGAGGTGGTGTCTGTCATGTTATATGGCTGTTGTTGAGGTGGTGTCTGTAATGTTATATGGCTGTTGTTGAGGTGGTGTCTGTCATGTTATATGGCTGTTGTTGAGGTGGTGTCTGTAATGTTATATGGCTGTTGTTGAGGTGGTGTCTGTCATGTTATATGGCTGTTGTTGAGGTGGTGTCTGTCATGTTATATGGCTGTTGTTGAGGTGGTGTCTGTCATGTTATATGGCTGTTGTTGAGATGGTGTCTGTCATGTTATATGGCTGTTGTTGGGGTGGTGTCTGTCATGTTATATGGCTGTTGTTGAGGTGGTGTCTGTAATGTTATATGGCTGTTGTTGAGGTGGTGTCTGTCATGTTATATGGCTGTTGTTGAGGTGGTGTCTGTCATGTTATATGGCTGTTGTTGAGGTGAGGTGGTGCCTGTCATGTTATATGGCTGTTGTTGGGGTGGTGTCTGTCATGTTATATGGCTGTTGTTGAGGTGGTGTCTGTCATGTTATATGGCTGTTGTTGAGGTGGTGTCTGTCATGTTATATGGCTGTTGTTGAGGTGGTGTCTGACTGGTTATATGGCTGTTGTTGAGGTGGTGTCTGTCATGTTATATGGCTGTTGTTGAGGTGGTGTCTGACTGGTTATATGGCTGTTGTTGAGGTGGTGTCTGTCATGTTATATGGCTGTTGTTGGGGTGGTGTCTGTCATGTTATATGGCTGTTGTTGAGGTGGTGTCTGTCATGTTATATGGCTGTTGTTGAGGTGGTGTCTGTCATGTTATATGGCTGTTGTTGAGGTGGTGTCTGACTGGTTATATGGCTGTTGTTGAGGTGGTGCCTGTCATGTTATATGGCTGTTGTTGGGGTGGTGTCTGTCATGTTATATGGCTGTTGTTGAGGTGGTGTCTGACTGGTTATATGGCTGTTGGTGAGGTGGTGTCTGTCATGTTATATGGCTGTTGTTGAGGTGGTGTCTGTCATGTTATATGGCTGTTGTTGAGGTGGTGTCTGTAATGTTATATGGCTGTTGTTGAGGTGGTGTCTGTCATGTTATATGGCTGTTGTTGAGGTGGTGTCTGTCATGTTATATGGCTGTTGTTGAGGTGGCGTCTGTCATGTTATATGGCTGTTGTTGGGGTGGTGTCTGTCATGTTATATGGCTGTTGTTGAGGTGGTGTCTGTCATGTTATATGGCTGTTGTTGAGGTGGTGTCTGACTGGTGTTAGAATTCAGTAAGTCTTTATTTTTCTTCACTAAACCAGAGTCATCATTCAACTCCCTGACACACAGAGCTAACCCTGGAGAGCAGGCTTTAATCTCTCCTCTCCTCTCCTCTCCTCTCCTCTCCTCTCCTCTCCTCTCCTCTCCTCTCCTCTCCTCTCCTCTCCTCTCCTCTCCTCTCCTCTCCTCTCCTCTCCTCTCCTCTCTTCTTCTCACCCTCCCATCCCTTCCTCTCTTCTCCCCTCCCCTCCCTTCCTCTCTTCTCCCCACCTCCCCTCCCTATCCCTCCTCTCCCTTCCACTCTTCTCCCCCCTCTTCTCCTCCCCTCCCTTCATCTCTTCCCCCACTCTTCTCCTCCCCTCCCTCCCTCCCTCTCCCCACCTCCCCTGCCTTCTTCTCGTCCCCCCCCTCTTCTCCTCCCTTCACTCTCTTCTCCCCACCTCCCCTCCCTCTCTCCCCTCCCTTCCTCTCTCCCCTCCCCTCCCTTCCTATCTTCTCCCCACCTCCCCTCCCCTCCCTTCCTCTCTTCTCCCCCCTCTTCTCCTCCCCTCCCTCCCTCCCTCTCTCCCCTCCCCTCCCTTCCTCTCTTCTCCCCACCTCCCCTCCCTCTCTCCATTCCTCTCCTGTGCTGCTGTTCAGTTCCACAGCAGGAACCCATGCCTGGGACATCATAAAGGGTGTAGATCAGAGGAATGCTGAGCGTACCTGCACTGTGCACTGGGACATCATAAAGGGTGTAGATAAGAGGAATGCTGAGCGTACCTGCACTGTGCACTGGGACATCATAAAGGGTGTAGATAAGAGGAATGCTGAGCGTACCTGCACTGTGCACTGGGACATCATAAAGGGTGTAGATCAGAGGAATGCTGAGCGTACCTGCACTGTGCACTGGGACATCATAAAGGGTGTAGATCAGAGGAATGCTGAGCGTACCTGCACTGTGCACTGGGACATCATAAAGGGTGTAGATCAGAGATCAGAGGAATGCTGAGCGTACCTGCACTGTGCACTGGGACATCATAAAGGGTGTAGATCAGAGGAATGCTGAGCGTACCTGCACTGTGCACTGGGACATCATAAAGGGTGTAGATCAGAGATCAGAGGAATGCTGAGCGTACCTGCACTGTGCACTGGGACATCATAAAGGGTGTAGATCAGAGGAATGCTGAGCGTACCTGCACTGTGGACTGGGACATCATAAAGGGTGTAGATCAGAGATCAGAGGAATGCTGAGCGTACCTGCACTGTGCACTGGGACATCATAAAGGGTGTAGATCAGAGGAATGCTGAGCGTACCTGCACTGTGCACTGGGACATCATAAAGGGTGTAGATCAGAGGAATGCTGAGCGTACCTGCACTGTGCACTGGGACATCATAAAGGGTGTAGATCAGAGATCAGAGGAATGCTGAGCGTACCTGCACTGTGCACTGGGACATCATAAAGGGTGTAGATCAGAGGAATGCTGAGCGTACCTGCACTGTGCACTGGGACATCGTAAAGGGTGTAGATCAGAGGAATGCTGAGCGTACCTGCACTGTGCACTGGGACATCATAAAGGGTGTAGATCAGAGGAATGCTGAGCGTACCTGCACTGTGCACTGGGACATCATAAAGGGTGTAGATAAGAGGAATGCTGAGCGTACCTGCACTGTGCACTGGGACATCATAAAGGGTGTAGATAAGAGGAATGCTGAGCGTACCTGCACTGTGCACTGGGACATCATAAAGGGTGTAGATCAGAGGAATGCTGAGCGTACCTGCACTGTGCACTGGGACATCATAAAGGGTGTAGATCAGAGGAATGCTGAGCGTACCTGCACTGTGCACTGGGACATCATAAAGGGTGTAGATCAGAGATCAGAGGAATGCTGAGCGTACCTGCACTGTGCACTGGGACATCATAAAGGGTGTAGATCAGAGGAATGCTGAGCGTACCTGCACTGTGCACTGGGACATCATAAAGGGTGTAGATCAGAGGAATGCTGAGCGTACCTGCACTGTGCACTGGGACATCATAAAGGGTGTAGATCAGAGGAATGCTGAGCGTACCTGCACTGTGCACTGGGACATCATAAAGGGTGTAGATCAGAGGAATGCTGAGCGTACCTGCACTGTGCACTGGGACATCATAAAGGGTGTAGATCAGAGATCAGAGGAATGCTGAGCGTACCTGCACTGTGCACTGGGACATCATAAAGGGGGTAGATCAGAGGAATGCTGAGCGTACCTGCACTGTGCACTGGGACATCATAAAGGGGGTAGATCAGAGGAATGCTGAGCGTACCTGCACTGTGCACTGGGACATCATAAAGGGTGTAGATCAGAGGAATGCTGAGCGTACCTGCACTGTGCACTGGGACATCATAAAGGGTGTAGATCAGAGGAATGCTGAGCGTACCTGCACTGTGGACTGGGACATCATAAAGGGTGTAGATCAGAGATCAGAGGAATGCTGAGCGTACCTGCACTGTGCACTTCTAGATGGGACGGGATTCAAATTGTATTCAAACGCATCCCACAAGTTTTTTGATCTTAAAAATGTCAAAAAAGATGGCCTGTCAAGATGGAGAATGTATATCTTAGGTTTTATCTTAATTTAACGGAGGAATCTGGGTTCTATTAAAAACAGATTTCTCTCTCTCTGTCTCTCTCTCTGTCTCTCTCTCTGTCTCTCTCTCTCTCTCTCTCTCTCTGTCTCTCTGTCTCTCTCTCTCTCTCTCTGTTTATTTCATTTCGAAATAATTCTGTAGTCAGTGTGATGAAGGCTTGTGATGCCAGGCTGATGGAGTCAGAGGGTGTGGAGAGTAGGGGATATTTAGCCTGGGTGTGTTAGCCTAGATGTGGCTAAATGTGTTGGCTCTGTGTTAGCAATATGCTAACTGGTCCTCTCTAAAACTAGGGTCGATGAGGCCGTTTGAGAGAGAGAGAGCGAGACAGAGAGAGAGAGAGAGACAGAGACAGATACAGAGAGAGAGACAGAGACACAGAGACACAGAGAGAGAGAGACAGAGACAGAGACAGAGAGAGAGAGACAGAGACAGAGAGAGAGAGAGAGAGAGAGAGATAGCCAGAGAGAGGCTTGTACACCCTGCCCTTTCTCTCCTATTACACATCATCATTGCGTTCTCCCTGGCTGTGAGATAATGCAGACTGAAGGACAGCTTTGTCTTGGCTCTGTCTGCCTGGGGTTGAACACAATAAACAATGTTCAGTGGTCAGCTTGTTACAGCACAGATATCATTTGATACTGTCTCGAGTCAACATAGTCCAGCCGACGCGCTCTCTGCACCATCCTTATCTTAAAGGGGGACTCCAGTCTCCAGAAACAGTGACTGCCTGGGTCTGTTAGCCCACTGAGATAAAGCCCAGGTCTCTGGCAAGCCGGTTATTTATCACATCTGTAGTTGAGACTCGGGCCAGGTCAGCTCTGCTCAGCGATTCCCAGATCTGCGCAGTAGGGCCAGCATCCCCTCCCTCTCCCCCCTCTTCTCCTAGTACACTCTCTCTTAGGTGGTGTCTGTCATGTTATATGGCTGTTGTTGAGGTGGTGTCTGTCATGTTATATGGCTGTTGTTGAGGTGGTGTCTGTCATGTTATATGGCTGTTGTTGAGGTGGTGTCTGACTGGTTATATGGCTGTTGTTGAGGTGGTGTCTGTAATATTATATGGCTGTTGTTGAGGTGGTGTCTGTCGTGTTATATGGCTGTTGTTGAGGTGGTGTCTGTCATGTTACATGGCTGTTGTTGGGGTGGTGTCTGTCATGTTATATGGCTGTTGTTGAGGTGGTGTCTGTCATGTTATATGGCTGTTGTTGGGGTGGTGTCTGTCATGTTATATGGCTGTTGTTGAGGTGGTGTCTGTCATGTTATATGGCTGTTGTTGGGGTGGTGTCTGTCATGTTATATGGCTGTTGTTGAGGTGGTGTCTGTAATGTTATATGGCTGTTGTTGAGGTGGTGTCTGTCATGTTATATGGCTGTTGTTGAGGTGGTGTCTGTAATGTTATATGGCTGTTGTTGAGGTGGTGTCTGTCATGTTATATGGCTGTTGTTGAGGTGGTGTCTGTAATGTTATATGGCTGTTGTTGAGGTGGTGTCTGTCATGTTATATGGCTGTTGTTGAGGTGGTGTCTGTCATGTTATATGGCTGTTGTTGAGGTGGTGTCTGTCATGTTATATGGCTGTTGTTGAGATGGTGTCTGTCATGTTATATGGCTGTTGTTGGGGTGGTGTCTGTCATGTTATATGGCTGTTGTTGAGGTGGTGTCTGTAATGTTATATGGCTGTTGTTGAGGTGGTGTCTGTCATGTTATATGGCTGTTGTTGAGGTGGTGTCTGTCATGTTATATGGCTGTTGTTGAGGTGAGGTGGTGCCTGTCATGTTATATGGCTGTTGTTGGGGTGGTGTCTGTCATGTTATATGGCTGTTGTTGAGGTGGTGTCTGTCATGTTATATGGCTGTTGTTGAGGTGGTGTCTGTCATGTTATATGGCTGTTGTTGAGGTGGTGTCTGACTGGTTATATGGCTGTTGTTGAGGTGGTGTCTGTCATGTTATATGGCTGTTGTTGAGGTGGTGTCTGACTGGTTATATGGCTGTTGTTGAGGTGGTGTCTGTCATGTTATATGGCTGTTGTTGGGGTGGTGTCTGTCATGTTATATGGCTGTTGTTGAGGTGGTGTCTGTCATGTTATATGGCTGTTGTTGAGGTGGTGTCTGTCATGTTATATGGCTGTTGTTGAGGTGGTGTCTGACTGGTTATATGGCTGTTGTTGAGGTGGTGCCTGTCATGTTATATGGCTGTTGTTGGGGTGGTGTCTGTCATGTTATATGGCTGTTGTTGAGGTGGTGTCTGACTGGTTATATGGCTGTTGGTGAGGTGGTGTCTGTCATGTTATATGGCTGTTGTTGAGGTGGTGTCTGTCATGTTATATGGCTGTTGTTGAGGTGGTGTCTGTAATGTTATATGGCTGTTGTTGAGGTGGTGTCTGTCATGTTATATGGCTGTTGTTGAGGTGGTGTCTGTCATGTTATATGGCTGTTGTTGAGGTGGCGTCTGTCATGTTATATGGCTGTTGTTGGGGTGGTGTCTGTCATGTTATATGGCTGTTGTTGAGGTGGTGTCTGTCATGTTATATGGCTGTTGTTGAGGTGGTGTCTGACTGGTGTTAGAATTCAGTAAGTCTTTATTTTTCTTCACTAAACCAGAGTCATCATTCAACTCCCTGACACACAGAGCTAACCCTGGAGAGCAGGCTTTAATCTCTCCTCTCCTCTCCTCTCCTCTCCTCTCCTCTCCTCTCCTCTCCTCTCCTCTCCTCTCCTCTCCTCTCCTCTCCTCTCCTCTCCTCTCCTCTCCTCTCCTCTCCTCTCCTCTCTTCTTCTCACCCTCCCATCCCTTCCTCTCTTCTCCCCTCCCCTCCCTTCCTCTCTTCTCCCCACCTCCCCTCCCTATCCCTCCTCTCCCTTCCACTCTTCTCCCCCCTCTTCTCCTCCCCTCCCTTCATCTCTTCCCCCACTCTTCTCCTCCCCTCCCTCCCTCCCTCTCCCCACCTCCCCTGCCTTCTTCTCGTCCCCCCCCTCTTCTCCTCCCTTCACTCTCTTCTCCCCACCTCCCCTCCCTCTCTCCCCTCCCTTCCTCTCTCCCCTCCCCTCCCTTCCTATCTTCTCCCCACCTCCCCTCCCCTCCCTTCCTCTCTTCTCCCCCCTCTTCTCCTCCCCTCCCTCCCTCCCTCTCTCCCCTCCCCTCCCTTCCTCTCTTCTCCCCACCTCCCCTCCCTCTCTCCATTCCTCTCCTGTGCTGCTGTTCAGTTCCACAGCAGGAACCCATGCCTGGGACATCATAAAGGGTGTAGATCAGAGGAATGCTGAGCGTACCTGCACTGTGCACTGGGACATCATAAAGGGTGTAGATAAGAGGAATGCTGAGCGTACCTGCACTGTGCACTGGGACATCATAAAGGGTGTAGATAAGAGGAATGCTGAGCGTACCTGCACTGTGCACTGGGACATCATAAAGGGTGTAGATCAGAGGAATGCTGAGCGTACC
This sequence comes from Oncorhynchus clarkii lewisi, assembly GCF_045791955.1. Classification (NCBI taxonomy): domain Eukaryota; kingdom Metazoa; phylum Chordata; class Actinopteri; order Salmoniformes; family Salmonidae; genus Oncorhynchus; species Oncorhynchus clarkii. Next base: position 88,284,903 of record NC_092152.1, read on the forward strand.
TGCACTGTGCACTGGGACATCATAAAGGGTGTAGATCAGAGGAATGCTGAGCGTACCTGCACTGTGCACTGGGACATCATAAAGGGTGTAGATCAGAGATCAGAGGAATGCTGAGCGTACCTGCACTGTGCACTGGGACATCATAAAGGGTGTAGATCAGAGGAATGCTGAGCGTACCTGCACTGTGCACTGGGACATCATAAAGGGTGTAGATCAGAGATCAGAGGAATGCTGAGCGTACCTGCACTGTGCACTGGGACATCATAAAGGGTGTAGATCAGAGGAATGCTGAGCGTACCTGCACTGTGGACTGGGACATCATAAAGGGTGTAGATCAGAGATCAGAGGAATGCTGAGCGTACCTGCACTGTGCACTGGGACATCATAAAGGGTGTAGATCAGAGGAATGCTGAGCGTACCTGCACTGTGCACTGGGACATCATAAAGGGTGTAGATCAGAGGAATGCTGAGCGTACCTGCACTGTGCACTGGGACATCATAAAGGGTGTAGATCAGAGATCAGAGGAATGCTGAGCGTACCTGCACTGTGCACTGGGACATCATAAAGGGTGTAGATCAGAGGAATGCTGAGCGTACCTGCACTGTGCACTGGGACATCGTAAAGGGTGTAGATCAGAGGAATGCTGAGCGTACCTGCACTGTGCACTGGGACATCATAAAGGGTGTAGATCAGAGGAATGCTGAGCGTACCTGCACTGTGCACTGGGACATCATAAAGGGTGTAGATAAGAGGAATGCTGAGCGTACCTGCACTGTGCACTGGGACATCATAAAGGGTGTAGATAAGAGGAATGCTGAGCGTACCTGCACTGTGCACTGGGACATCATAAAGGGTGTAGATCAGAGGAATGCTGAGCGTACCTGCACTGTGCACTGGGACATCATAAAGGGTGTAGATCAGAGGAATGCTGAGCGTACCTGCACTGTGCACTGGGACATCATAAAGGGTGTAGATCAGAGATCAGAGGAATGCTGAGCGTACCTGCACTGTGCACTGGGACATCATAAAGGGTGTAGATCAGAGGAATGCTGAGCGTACCTGCACTGTGCACTGGGACATCATAAAGGGTGTAGATCAGAGGAATGCTGAGCGTACCTGCACTGTGCACTGGGACATCATAAAGGGTGTAGATCAGAGGAATGCTGAGCGTACCTGCACTGTGCACTGGGACATCATAAAGGGTGTAGATCAGAGGAATGCTGAGCGTACCTGCACTGTGCACTGGGACATCATAAAGGGTGTAGATCAGAGATCAGAGGAATGCTGAGCGTACCTGCACTGTGCACTGGGACATCATAAAGGGGGTAGATCAGAGGAATGCTGAGCGTACCTGCACTGTGCACTGGGACATCATAAAGGGGGTAGATCAGAGGAATGCTGAGCGTACCTGCACTGTGCACTGGGACATCATAAAGGGTGTAGATCAGAGGAATGCTGAGCGTACCTGCACTGTGCACTGGGACATCATAAAGGGTGTAGATCAGAGGAATGCTGAGCGTACCTGCACTGTGGACTGGGACATCATAAAGGGTGTAGATCAGAGATCAGAGGAATGCTGAGCGTACCTGCACTGTGCACTTCTAGATGGGACGGGATTCAAATTGTATTCAAACGCATCCCACAAGTTTTTTGATCTTAAAAATGTCAAAAAAGATGGCCTGTCAAGATGGAGAATGTATATCTTAGGTTTTATCTTAATTTAACGGAGGAATCTGGGTTCTATTAAAAACAGATTTCTCTCTCTCTGTCTCTCTCTCTGTCTCTCTCTCTGTCTCTCTCTCTCTCTCTCTCTCTCTGTCTCTCTGTCTCTCTCTCTCTCTCTCTGTTTATTTCATTTCGAAATAATTCTGTAGTCAGTGTGATGAAGGCTTGTGATGCCAGGCTGATGGAGTCAGAGGGTGTGGAGAGTAGGGGATATTTAGCCTGGGTGTGTTAGCCTAGATGTGGCTAAATGTGTTGGCTCTGTGTTAGCAATATGCTAACTGGTCCTCTCTAAAACTAGGGTCGATGAGGCCGTTTGAGAGAGAGAGAGCGAGACAGAGAGAGAGAGAGAGACAGAGACAGATACAGAGAGAGAGACAGAGACACAGAGACACAGAGAGAGAGAGACAGAGACAGAGACAGAGAGAGAGAGACAGAGACAGAGAGAGAGAGAGAGAGAGAGAGATAGCCAGAGAGAGGCTTGTACACCCTGCCCTTTCTCTCCTATTACACATCATCATTGCGTTCTCCCTGGCTGTGAGATAATGCAGACTGAAGGACAGCTTTGTCTTGGCTCTGTCTGCCTGGGGTTGAACACAATAAACAATGTTCAGTGGTCAGCTTGTTACAGCACAGATATCATTTGATACTGTCTCGAGTCAACATAGTCCAGCCGACGCGCTCTCTGCACCATCCTTATCTTAAAGGGGGACTCCAGTCTCCAGAAACAGTGACTGCCTGGGTCTGTTAGCCCACTGAGATAAAGCCCAGGTCTCTGGCAAGCCGGTTATTTATCACATCTGTAGTTGAGACTCGGGCCAGGTCAGCTCTGCTCAGCGATTCCCAGATCTGCGCAGTAGGGCCAGCATCCCCTCCCTCTCCCCCCTCTTCTCCTAGTACACTCTCTCTTATCCTAGTTCACGCTCTCGTCTCCTAGTTCACTCTCTCTTCTCCTAGTTCACTCTCTCTTCTTCTAGTACACTCTCTCTTCTCCTAGTTCCCTCTCCCCCCTCTTCCCCTAGTACACTCTCTCTTCTCCTAGTTCATTCTCTCTTCTCCTAGTTCACTCTCTCTTCTCCTAGTTAACTCTCTCTTCTCCTAGTTCACTCTCTCTTCTCCTAGTTAACTCTCTCTTCTCCTAGTACACTCTCTCTTCCCCTAGTTCACTCTCTCTTCTCCTAGTTCACTCTCTCTTCTCCTAGTTAACTCTCTATTCCCATGGTGTGTGTGTGTTATTGTGTGTGTGTGTGTGTTATGGTGTGTGTGTTATGGCTGTGTGTGTGTGTTATGGCTGTGTGTGTGTGTGTGTGTGTGTGTTAGTGTGTGTGTGTTCAGGTGTGTGTGTTATGGCTGTGTGTGTGTGTGTTTATGGTGTATGTGTGTTAGGGTGTGTGTGTTTATGGTGTGTTTGTGTGTGAGTTAGGGTGTGTTTCTTATGCTTCTGTGTGTGTGTTAGGTTGTGTGTGTTTGTGGTGTCTGTGTTAGGGTGTGTGTGTTACGGCTGTGTGTGTGTGTATTGCCGATGGGGGAAGCAACAGTACCACATGCCCCTTGCCACAATCCTCTGCTTCACAGGCATTAAGAAGGGCAGAAGTCTGTGTGTGTGTGTGTGTGTGTGTGTGTGTGTGTGTGTGTGTGTGTGTGTGTGTGTGTGTGTGTGTGTGTGTGTGTGTGTGTGTGTGTGTGTGTGTGTGTGTGTGTGTGTGTGTGTGTGTGTGAACTAGACCAGGGGAAGCAGAGACACTCTGCACCAAGGATACAGACTGTTCAGTCTCCGTTACTAGACCACTAGACCAACTCTGTCTACACTGTTAGTCTGTCCTCTCTATGTAGCTATTATAACAGGTTGTACAGGTCATGTCTGTCCTCTCCATGTATCTATTATAACAGGTTGTACAGGTCATGTCTGTCCTCTCCATGTATCTATTATAACAGGTTGTTCAGGTCATGTCTGTCCTCTCTATGTATCTATTATAACAGGTTGTTCAGGTCATGTCTGTCCTCTCTATGTATCTATTATAACAGGTTGTTCAGGTCATGTCTGTCCTCTCTATGTATCTATTATAACAGGTTGTTCAGGTCATGTCTGTCCTCTCCGTGTATCTATTATAACAGGTTGTTCAGGTCATGTCTGTCCTCTCCATGTATCTATATATAACAGGTTTTTCAGGTCATGTCTGTCCTCTCTAAGTATCTATTATAACAGGTTGTTCAGGTCATGTCTGTCCTCTCCGTGTATCTATTATAACAGGTTGTTCAGGTCATGTCTGTCCTCTCCATGTATCTATTATAACAGGTTGTTCAGGTCATGTCTGTCCTCTCTATGTATCTATTATAACAGGTTGTTCAGGTCATGTCTGTCCTCTCCGTGTATCTATTATAACAGGTTGTTCAGGTCATGTCTGTCCTCTCTATGTATCTATTATAACAGGTTGTTCAGGTCATGTCTGTCCTCTCCATGTATCTATTATAACAGGTTGTTCAGGTCATGTCTGTCCTCTCCATGTATCTATTATAACAGGTTGTTCAGGTCATGTCTGTCCTCTCTATGTATCTATTATAACAGGTTGTTCAGGTCATGTCTGTCCTCTCCGTGTATCTATTATAACAGGTTGTACAGGTCATGTCTGTCCTCTCCGTGTATCTATTATAACAGGTTGTTCAGGTCATGTCTGTCCTCTCTATGTATCTATTATAACAGGTTGTTCAGGTCATGTCTGTCCTCTCCATGTATCTATTATAACAGGTTGTTCAGGTCATGTCTGTCCTCTCCATGTATCTATTATAACAGGTTGTTCAGGTCATGTCTGTCCTCTCCATGTATCTATTATAACAGGTTGTACAGGTCATGTTTGTCCTCTCCATGTATCTATTATAACAGGTTGTTCAGGTCATGTCTGTCCTCTCCATGTATCTATTATAACAGGTTGTTCAGGTCATGTCTGTCCTCTCTGTGTATCTATTATAACAGGTTGTTCAGGTCATGTCTGTCCTCTCCATGTATCTATTATAACAGGTTGTTCAGGTCATGTCTGTCCTCTCTATGTATCTATTATAACAGGTTGTACAGGTCATGTCTGTCCTCTCCATGTATCTATTATAACAGGTTGTATAGGTCATGTCTGTCCTCTCTATGTATCTATTATAACAGGTTGTACAGGTCATGTCTGTCCTCTCCATGTATCTATTATAA
>NC_092152.1:88294818-88349818 GCF_045791955.1 Oncorhynchus clarkii lewisi
ACACATCTCTGACTGAGACCCAACTATAGCAGACTGGTTAATTAGACACATCTCTGACTGAGAGGAGACCCAACTATAGCAGACTGGTTAATTAGACACATCTCTGACTGAGACCCAACAATAGCAGACTGGTTAATTAGACACATCTCTGACTGAGACCCAACTATAGCAGACTGGTTAATTAGACACATCTCTGACTGAGAGGAGACCCAACTATAGCAGACTGGTTAATTAGACACATCTCTGACTGAGAGGAGACCCAACTGGTAGTGAACTGTTTATAAACCGTGCGGTTACTATGGAAACCGCAGCTGTCCGTCACCACTACTTAGCTAATTGAAATAGGCCCTTGCTCCAACCTCTTAGTTTTAGAGAGTTTTTAGCTAGCAGAATGATACATATTAGGATCAGCAGAACGTGGTTCAACGTCTTGTTTTTAGCCTGAAATGATCTCTGCTGTGTTGCAGTGAAGACTAAGCCTCTGAGCGTCACAGTGTGGACCTAACTTTGTTTTCTAACAAAGAGTAAGACATGAGGAATAGCTTTGTTTTTGGGGTCAAACGCCACCCATGGATTCCCAACCCAACAACGAGTACAAAGTATCAGTTCTCTATATTTAACAAGTATGGAGCTGCTGCTTGGAGTATTGTTTCTTCATATTATGTCATGTATTCTTAGTCAATTTGAGTGTCCCCCTCCCCCCTGTTCTGATAAATTAGTCATTGAAGTAATTTATGTCCCCTCCTACATCCTGATATTACCAGGTTCTGATCACTAGATGGTGCTGTCCCTGCTATTAGGGGATATTATTTTTAAAGAATGTAGGATGGGACAAAAACCTAACAACTTCAATGAAAAAAACAGGTCTAGGGTTTTATGAATAAACAACTGATATTGTGGAAGGAGTGGAAGGAGCAGTTGATGCAGGGTCAGAGGTCAGAGGTCACGGTTAGAGGTCACGGTTAGTGTCGTAGCTAAATGACAGATTCCTCTCCTCCTCCCAGTGTTCTGTATGAGTGGAAGGAGTGGAAGGAGCAGTTGATGCAGGGTCAGGGTCAGAGGTCACGGTTAGAGGTCACGGTTAGGGTCGTAGCTAAATGACAGATTCCTCTCCTCCTCCCAGTGTTCTGTATGAGTGGAAGGAGCGGTTGAAGCAGGGTCAGAGGTCAGGGTTAGAGGTCACGGTTAGTGTCGTAGCTAAATGACAGATTCCTCTCCTCCTCCCAGTGTTCTGTATGAGTGGAAGGAGCGGTTGAAGCAGGGTCAGAGGTCAGGGTTTGAGGTCACGGTTAGTGTCGTAGCTAAATGACAGATTCCTCTCCTCCTCCCAGTGTTCTGTATGAGTGGAAGGAGCGGTTGAAGCAGGGTCAGAGGTCAGGGTTTGAGGTCGTGGTTAGGGTCGTAGCTAAATGACAGATTCCTCTCCTCCTCCCAGTGTTCTGTATGAGTGGAAGGAGCGGTTGAAGCAGGGTCAGAGGTCAGGGTTAGAGGTCGTGGTTAGGGTCGTAGCTAAATGACAGATTCCTCTCCTCCTCCCAGTGTTCTGTATGAGTGGAAGGAGCGGTTGAAGCAGGGTCAGAGGTCAGGGTTAGAGGTCACGGTTAGGGTCGTAGCTAAATGACAGATTCCTCTCCTCCTCCCAGTGTTCTGTATGAGTGGAAGGAGCGGTTGAAGCAGGGTCAGAGGTCAGGGTTAGAGGTCATGGTTAGGGTCGTAGCTAAATGACAGATTCCTCTCCTCCTCCCAGTGTTCTGTATGAGTGGAAGGAGCGGTTGAAGTAGGGTCAGAGGTCAGGGTTAGAGGTCATGGTTAGTGTCGTAGCTAAATGACAGATTCCTCTCCTCCTCCCAGTGTTCTGTATGAGTGGAAGGAGCGGTTGAAGCAGGGTCAGAGGTCAGGGTTAGATGGGTAGTGTCGTAGCTAAATGACAGATTCCTCTCCTCCTCCCAGTGTTCTGTATGAGTGGAAGGAGCAGTTGAAGCAGGGTCAGAGGTCAGGGTTAGAGGTCATGGTTAGGGTCGTAGCTAAATTACAGATTCCTCTCCTCCTCCCAGTGTTCTGTATGAGTGGAAGGAGCGGTTGAAGCAGGGTTGCCACATCATCCAGACCACGCCCTCCGGACGCCCTGCCAACATAAGCTCCACCTCCTCACAGAGGATCTACGTGACGTATCGCCGCGCCACGGAGAGCCAGACCTACGCCGCCCTGGCCGTCACAGACATCTGTGTCATCATCCCCGGCAAGGGAGAGACGCCACCACACACCTTCTGCAAGGTGGACAAGAACCTCAACAGCAGTATGGTGAGATGAGGGAGGGAGGGAGGGAGGGATAACATGGATGCTGTGTGTTAACAGAGAGAGAGGTAGAGATAACATGGATGCTGTGTGTTAACAGAGAGAGAGAGGTAGAGATAACATGGATGCTGTGTGTTAACAGAGAGAGAGGTAGAGATAACATGGATGCTGTGTGTTAACAGAGAGAGAGGTAGAGATAACATGGATGCTGTGTGTTAACACAGAGAGAGAGAGAGGTAGAGATAACATGGATGCTGTGTGTTAACAGAGAGAGGTAGAGATAACATGGATGCTGTGTGTTAACACAGAGAGAGAGAGAGGTAGAGATAACATGGATGCTGTGTGTTAACAGAGAGAGAGAGGTAGAGATAACATGGATGCTGTGTGTTAACAGAGAGAGAGGTAGAGATAACATGGATGCTGTGTGTTAACAGAGAGAGAGGTAGAGATAACATGGATGCTGTGTGTTAACAGAGAGAGAGAGGTAGAGATAACATGGATGCTGTGTGTTAACAGAGAGAGAGAGGTAGAGATAACATGGATGCTGTGTGTTAACAGAGAGAGAGGTAGAGATAACATGGATGCTGTGTGTTAACAGAGAGAGAGGTAGAGATAACATGGATGCTGTGTGTTAACAGAGAGAGAGAGGTAGAGATAACATGGATGCTGTGTGTTAACAGAGAGAGAGAGGTAGAGATAACATGGATGCTGTGTGTTAACAGAGAGAGGTAGAGATAACATGGATGCTGTGTGTTAACAGAGAGAGGTAGAGATAACATGGATGCTGTGTGTTAACAGAGAGAGGTAGAGATAACATGGATGCTGTGTATTAACAGAAACATTAGTCCAGCAGGTTTTTATCACATCTTATTTTATGCATCAGCTGCTCCCAGAGACCTTGGTTAGCTTAATCAGGCGTGTTAGAGCAGGGCTGGAGCACAATCCTGCAGGAGGGGAGCTATCCAGGAGGAGGGTTAGCCAAACAATAATGACTGTAACAGAGACACCAAACCCCCTCCTTACTTAATGACAGAGACACCAAACCCCCTCCTTACTTAATGACAGACACCAAACCCCCTCCTTCCTTAATGACAGAGACACCAAACCCCCTCATTACTTAATGACAGAGACACCAAACCCCCTCCTTACTTAATGATAGAGACACCAAACCCCCTCCTTACTTAATGACAGAGACACCAAACCCCCTCCTTCCTTAATGACAGACACCAAACCCCCTCCTTCCTTAATGACAGAGACACCAAACCCCCTCCTTCCTTCATGACAGAGACACCAAACCCCCTCCTTCCTTCATGACAGAAACACCAACACCCACACCAAACCCTATAACGTTCTTCTACCAAACATCCTACTGTAAAACGCTCTTCTACCAAACCCCCTACTGTAAAACGCTCTTCTACCAAACCTCCTACTGTAAAACGCTCTTCTACCAAACCCCCTACTGTAAAACGCTCTTCTACCAAACGCTCTTCTACCAAACCCCCTACTGTAAAACGCTCCTCTACCAAACCCCCTACTGTAAAACGCTCTTCTACCAAACCCCTACTGTAAAACGCTCTTCTACCAAACCCCTTACTGTAAAACGCTCTTCTACCAAACCCCCTACTGTAAAACACTCTCCCCTGACCCCTCCACTGTCCCCTCCACTGTCCCCTCCCCTGACCCCTCCACTGTCAACTCCCCTGACCTCTCCACTGTCCCCTCCCCTGACCTCTCCACTGTCACCTCCCCTCTTCACTGTCCCCTCCCCTGACCCCTACACTGTCACCTCCCCTGACCTCTCCATTGTCACCTCCCCTGACCTCTCCATTGTCCCCTCCCCTGACCTCTCCACTGTCCCCTCCCCTGACCTCTCCATTGTCACCTCCCCTGACCTCTCCACTGTCACCTCCCCTGACCTCTCCACTGTCCCCTCCCCTGACCTCTCCCCTGACCCCTCCACTGTCCCCTCCACTGTCCCCTCCCCTGACCCCTCCACTGTCAACTCCCCTGACCTCTCCACTGTCCCCTCCCCTGACCTCTCCACTGTCACCTCCCCTCTTCACTGTCCCCTCCCCTGACCCCTACACTGTCAACTCCCCTGACCTCTCCATTGTCACCTCCCCTGACCTCTCCATTGTCCCCTCCCCTGACCTCTCCACTGTCCCCTCCCCTGACCTCTCCATTGTCACCTCCCCTGACCTCTCCACTGTCACCTCCCCTGACCTCTCCACTGTCCCCTCCCCTGACCTCTCCACTGTCCCCTCCCCTGACCTCTCCACTGTCCCCTCCCCTGACCTCTCCACTGTCATCTCCCCTGATCTCTCCACTGTCCCCTCCCCTGACCTCTCCACTGTCCCCTCCCCTGACCTCTCCAACGTCCCCTCCCCTGACCTCTCCAATGTCCCCTCCCTGACCTCTCCACTGTCACCTCCCCTGACCTCTCCACTGTCCCCTCCCCTGACCTCTCCACTGTCCCCTCCCCTGACCTCTCCACTGTCCCCTCCCCTGACCTCTCCACTGTCCCCTCCCCTGACCCCTCCACTGTCCCCTCCCCTGACCTCTCCATTGTCCCCTCCCCTGACCTCTCCACTGTCCCCTCCACTGACCTCTCCAACGTCCCCTCCCCTGACCTCTCCACTGTCCCCTCCCCTGACCCCTCCACTGTCCCCTCCCCTGTCATAATTCAGGGTCCACTGTCGACGGCTATTGTCAACACCTTACTCAACTGATTCCCGGCGCTGTGTGTTTGGAAAGAAAGAGTGTGATGTGATTCCAATCCGAACAACACGTGTCGTCTCTGTTTTCAGTGGGGTTCCTCTGTCTATCTGTGTTACAAGAAGTCTGTGGCCAAACCCAACACCATAGCCTACAAGGCAGGTGAGTGAACGTCCCCGGAAGAGGAGAAACAACATTTATCTGTAGAAACCCCTGACCCTTAGATATGTATCTCCTGCACACCACCACACAGGAGGTGGAATATCTCCGCAGTCACGATGATATTATTGCCCGTCTTTAAAACAGACATTTGTCATGGTATATCATATACACACACAACAACCAAGAACCAAGAACTGCAACTACCTGTTTAAGGGCCATTAGCATTACGTGGGCTGCTGTATACGTGATGTGCTGTTGTCTCTTGGTAGGGTCAGACACAGTTGGAACAGTACTATCCTCATAGAGCCCAGTCAGTGTCCGAGGCCCTGTCGTCTGGTCGCTTCACACTGATTTAAACAACATGTGTTTATTTAAGCTTTATTTAATAAGAGGGACTGATAAGCAGGCCTCTCTGGCCAGTTCTTTTCATCTGAAACACAACGAGCCCCATTGATGGACAGGCTGACATTCCATTGGACTGATTCATTGTCCCAATTGGCGCCCTATTCCCTATAGGCCTCGGTCAAAAGTAGTGCACTACATAGGGAATAGGGGGCCATTTGGGACGCAACCCCTGATGTTCCTCTGGAGACTCCCTCCAATCCTCTTGCTCTCCTGTACAGGAAAATACATGATACTGGAGACTCCCTCCAATCCTCCTGCTCTCCTGTACAGGAAAATACATGATACTGGAGACTCCCTCCAATCCTCCTGCTCTCCTGTACAGGAAAATACATGATACTGGAGACTCCCTCCAATCCTCCTGCTCTCCTGTACAGGAAAATACATGATACTGGAGACTCCCTCCAATCCTCCTGCTCTCCTGTACAGGAAAATACATGATACTGGAGACTCCCTCCAATCCTCCTGCTCTCCTGTACAGGAAAATACATGATACTGGAGACTCCCTCCAATCCTCCTGCTCTCCTGTACAGGAAAATACATGATACTGGAGACTCCCTCCAATCCTCCTGCTCTCCTGTACAGGAAAATACATGATACTGGAGACTCCCTCCAATCCTCCTGCTCTCCTGTACAGGAAAATACATGATACTGGAGACTCCCTCCAATCCTCCTGCTCTCCTGTACAGGAAAATACATGATACTGGAGACTCCCTCCAATCCTCCTGCTCTCCTGTACAGGAAAATACATGATACTGGAGACTCCCTCCAATCCTCCTGCTCTCCTGTACAGGAAAATACATGATACTGGAGACTCCCTCCAATCCTCCTGCTCTCCTGTACAGGAAAATACATGATACTGGAGACTCCCTCCAATCCTCCTGCTCTCCTGTACAGGAAAATACATGATACTGGAGACTCCCTCCAATCCTCCTGCTCTCCTGTACAGGAAAATACATGATACTGGAGACTCCCTCCAATCCTCCTGCTCTCCTGTACAGGAAAATACATGATACTGGAGACTCCCTCCAATCCTCCTGCTCTCCTGTACAGGAAAATACATGATACTGGAGACTCCCTCCAATCCTCCTGCTCTCCTGTACAGGAAAATACATGATACTGGAGACTCCCTCCAATCCTCCTGCTCTCCTGTACAGGAAAATACATGATACTGGAGACTCCCTCCAATCCTCCTCCTCTCCTGTACAGGAAAATACATGATACTGGAGACTCCCTCCAATCCCCTTGCTCTCCTGTACAGGAAAATACATGAGACTTCTATAGCCAGCATTCACAGACAAATGTCTCCAGCTGCTCATTTTGACTGATAAAAGGTTTTGGTACTTTTTGGGGTGGGTACATACATGTGGTACTTGTCATTTTTATGCTAATTCTCTGGTTATGAGTCATTCATGTTTATAACAGGGTTTGGATTCTCCCTGGTTGGCTGGTGAGTCATTCATGTTTATAACAGGGTTTGGATTCTCTCTGGTTGGCTGGTTAGTCATTCATGTTTATAACAGGGTTTGGATTCTCTCTGGTGAGCGAGTAAATGTGGACACTTTTTTTCTCTACACTGTTCATTGTGACGATAAACGGTTGTAGCTTTTTTCCCCCACAGTTACTTGGTTGTTCAATGCAAATGCTCTAGTGATGAGTCATGGATGTCTACAGCAGGGTAGGAGGAATTCTCCCTGGTTGGCTGGTATATCAGAGATTGTCCCTGTTGGCTGATGTATCAGAGATTCTCCCTGGTTGGCTGATGTATCAGAGATTCTCCCTGGTTGGCTGGTATATCAGAGATTCTCCCTGGTTGGCTGGTGTATCAGAGATTCTCCCTGGTTGGCTGGTATATCAGAGATTGTCCCTGGTTGGCTGATGTATCAGAGATTCTCCCTGGTTGGCTGATGTATCAGAGATTCTCCCTGGTTGGCTGGTGTATCAGAGATTCTCCCTGGTTGGCTGGTGTATCAGAGATTCTCCCTGGTTGGCTGATGTATCAGAGATTCTCCCTGGTTGGCTGGTATATCAGAGATCCTCCCTGGTTGGCTGGTATATCAGAGATTGTCCCTGGTTGGCTGATATATCAGAGATTCACCCTGGTTGGCTGATGTATCAGAGAATGTCCCCGGTTGGCTGATGTATCGGAGATTCTCCCTGGTTGGCTGATGTATCAGAGATTCTCCCTGGTTGGCTGATGTATCAGAGATTCTCCCTGGTTGGCTGGTGTATCAGAGATTCTCCCTGGTTGGCTGGTGTATCAGAGATTCTCCCTGGTTGGCTGGTGTATCAGATATTGTCCCTGGTTGGCTGATGTATCAGAGATTCTCCCTGGTTGGCTGATGTATCAGAGATTCTCCCTGGTTGGCTGGTGTATCAGAGATTCTCCCTGGTTGGCTGATGTATCAGAGATTCTCCCTAGTTGGCTGGTATATCAGAGATTCTCCCTGGTTGGCTGGTGTATCAGAGATTCTCCCTGGTTGGCTGGTGTATCAGAGATTATCCCTGGTTGGCTGGTGTATCAGAGATTCTCCCTGGTTGGCTGATATATCAGAGATTCACCCTGGTTGGCTGATGTATCAGAGATTCTTCCTGGTTGGCTGATATATCAGAGATCCTCCCTGGTTGGCTGGTATATCAGAGATTGTCCCTGGTTGGCTGATATATCAGAGATTCACCCTGGTTGGCTGATGTATCAGAGAATGTCCCCGGTTGGCTGATGTATCGGAGATTCTCCCTGGTTGGCTGATGTATCGGAGATTCTCCCTGGTTGGCTGATGTATCAGAGATTCTCCCTGGTTGGCTGGTATATCAGAGATTCTCCCTGGTTGGCTGGTGTATCAGAGATTCTCCCTGGTTGGCTGGTATATCAGAGATTGTCCCTGGTTGGCTGATGTATCAGAGATTCTCCCTGGTTGGCTGATGTATCAGAGATTCTCCCTGGTTGGCTGGTGTATCAGAGATTCTCCCTGGTTGGCTGATGTATCAGAGATTCTCCCTGGTTGGCTGATGTATCAGATATTCTCCCTGGTTGGCTGGTGTATCAGAGATTCTCCCTGGTTGGCTGGTGTATCAGAGATTCTCCCTGGTTGGCTGGTGTATCAGAGATTCTCCCTGGTTGGCTGGTGTATCAGAGATTCTCCCTGGTTGGCTGATGTATCAGAGATTCTCCCTGGTTGGCTGATGTATCAGAGATTCTCCCTGGTTGGCTGATGTATCAGAGATTCTCCCTGGTTGGCTGGTATATCAGAGATTATCCCTGGTTGGCTGATGTATCAGAGATTCTCCCTGGTTGGCTGATATATCAGAGATTCACCCTGGTTGGCTGATGTATCAGAGATTCTTCCTGGTTGGCTGATATATCAGAGATCCTCCCTGGTTGGCTGGTATATCAGAGATTGTCCCTGGTTGGCTGATATATCAGAGATTCACCCTGGTTGGCTGATGTATCAGAGAATGTCCCCGGTTGGCTGATGTATCGGAGATTCTCCCTGGTTGGCTGATGTATCAGAGATTCTCCCTGGTTGGCTGATGTATCAGAGATTCTCCCTGGTTGGCTGGTGTATCAGAGATTCTCCCTGGTTGGCTGGTGTATCAGAGATTCTCCCTGGTTGGCTGGTGTATCAGAGATTCTCCCTGGTTGGCTGATGTATCAGAGATTCTCCCTGGTTGGCTGGTATATCAGAGATTCTCCCTGGTTGGCTGGTGTGTCAGAGATTCTCCCTGGTTGGCTGATGTATCAGAGATTCTCCCTGGTTGGCTGATGTATCAGAGATTCTCCCTGGTTGGCTGATGTATCAGAGATTCTCCCTGGTTGGCTGGTATATCAGAGATTATCCCTGGTTGGCTGATGTATCAGAGATTCTCCCTGGTTGGCTGATATATCAGAGATTCACCCTGGTTGGCTGATGTATCAGAGATTCTTCCTGGTTGGCTGATATATCAGAGATCCTCCCTGGTTGGCTGGTATATCAGAGATTGTCCCTGGTTGGCTGATATATCAGAGATTCACCCTGGTTGGCTGATGTATCAGAGAATGTCCCCGGTTGGCTGATGTATCGGAGATTCTCCCTGGTTGGCTGATGTATCAGAGATTCTCCCTGGTTGGCTGATGTATCAGAGATTCTCCCTGGTTGGCTGGTGTATCAGAGATTCTCCCTGGTTGGCTGGTGTATCAGAGATTCTCCCTGGTTGGCTGGTGTATCAGAGATTCTCCCTGGTTGGCTGATGTATCAGAGATTCTCCCTGGTTGGCTGGTATATCAGAGATTCTCCCTGGTTGGCTGGTGTGTCAGAGATTCTCCCTGGTTGGCTGGTGTATCAGAGATTCTCCCTGGTTGGCTGGTGTATCAGAGATTCTCCCTGGTTGGCTGATGTATCAGAGATTCTCCCTGGTTGGCTGATGTAGCAGAGATTCTCCCTGGTTGGCTGGTATTTCAGAGATTCTCCCTGGTTGGCTGGTGTATCAGAGATTCTCCCTGGTTGGCTGATATATCAGAGATTCACCCTGGTTGGCTGATGTATCAGATATTCTTCCTGGTTGGCTGATATATCAGAGATCCTCCCTGGTTGGCTGGTATATCAGAGATTGTCCCTGGTTGGCTGATATATCAGAGATTCACCCCGGTTGGCTGATGTATCAGAGAATGTCCCCGGTTGGCTGATGTATCGGAGATTCTCCATGGTTAGCTGATGTATCAGAGATTCTCCCTGGTTGGCTGATGTATCAGAGATTCTCCCTGGTTGGCTGATGTATCAGAGATTCTCCCTGATTGGCTGATGTATCAGAGATTCTCCCTGGTTGGCTGATGTATCAGAGATTCTCCCTGGTTGGCTGATGTATCAGAGATTCTCCCTGGTTGGCTGATGTATCAGAGATTCTCCCTGGTTGGCTGGTATATCAGAGATTATCCCTGGTTGGCTGATGTATCAGAGATTCTCCCTGGTTGGCTGATATATCAGAGATTCACCCTGGTTGGCTGATGTATCAGAGATTCTCCCTGGTTGGCTGATGTATCAGAGATTCTCCCTGGTTGGCTGGTATATCAGAGATTCTCCCTGGTTGGCTGGTGTATCAGAGATTCTCCCTGGTTGGCTGATATATCAGAGATTCTCCCTGGTTGGCTGATGTATCAGAGATTCTCCCTGGTTGGCTGGTGTATCAGAGAATGTCCCCGGTTGGCTGATGTATCAGAGATTCTCCCTGGTTGGCTGATGAGCCGGTAAGAGAGAGAGATATATATCCCAGAGGATATGGGCCAGGCAGGGTTGTTAAGACGTGTGGTGGCGTGTTGTGAGACAGACAGTGTTCTGGGTTAAACACTGTTAATGATGCCAATACACGCTCCTAGAGCCTTAAAGGGATAGTTTCACCCAAGTCAGAAAATGACTCCCTTTCTTTGGGACAGCATGATGCTCACCAGTCCAAAACACTGCCTAGAGTTTGGCCTACATAATAGTGTAATTACTGAGCTAGGCCTAAGTGTAGCTAATTGTCGTCTATGGACAATGACTAGGCCTAATTAACAACGACTTCGTTATCTGTCAGCGACTGCTTAGTGCTACAGGAACTGCCTAGTGTTGCATGTAATGATGATTATGTCATGATACATTAAATGAGAGAGAGTTCTCTATCAACCCACAGCTGTTTAGTGGTTCATTAGGATGTAAACATTCTACATTAACCCATAGCTGTTTAGTGGTTCATTATGATAGACACATTTTACATTAACCCATATCTGTTTAGTGGTTCATTAGGATGTAAACATTCTACATTAACCCATATCTGTTTAGTGGTTCATTAGGTTGTAAACATTCTACATTAACCCATATCTGTTTAGTGGTTCATTATGATAGACACATTTTACATTAACCCATATCTGTTTAGTGGTTCATTAGGATGTAAACATTCTACATTAACCCATATCTGTTTAGTGGTTCATTAGGTTGTAAACATTCTACATTAACCCATAGCTGTTTAGTGGTTCATTAGGTTGTAAACATTCTACATTAACCCATAGCTGTTTAGTGGTTCATTAGGATGTAAACATTCTACATCAACCCACAGCTGTTTAGTGGTTCATTAGGATGTAAACATTCTACATTAACCCATAGCTGTTTAGTGGTTCATTAGGTTGTAAACATTCTACATTAACCCATAGCTGTTTAGTGGTTCATTAGGATGTAAACATTCTACATCAACCCACAGCTGTTTAGTGGTTCATTAGGATGTAAACATTCTACATTAACCCATAGCTGTTTAGTGGTTCATTAGGTTGTAAACATTCTACATTAACCCATAGCTGTTTAGTGGTTCATTATGGTAGAAACATTTTACATTAACCCATATCTGTTTAGTGGTTCATTATGATAGAAACATTCTACATTAACCCCCATTTTATTGAGGTGTGATCTCCTTCATTCCTTCCCTCCCCCTCTCCTTCTCTCCCTCTCCTTCCCTCACTCCCTCCTCTCCCCTTTCCCCTTTCCCCTCCCTCCCTCCCTCCCTCCCTCCCTCCAGGTCTGTTTAGCAGGTATCCTGAGGAGGACTATGAGTCTTTCCCCCTGCCTGAGTCCGTGCCTCTGTTCTGTCTGCCCATGGGGGCCACCATCGAGGCCTGGCCGGCCCAGACCAAATACCCCCTGCCTGTCTTCTCCACCTTCGTACTGACCGGATCCTCTGGAGAGAAGGTAACACACACACACACACACACACACACACACACACACACACACACACACACACACACACACACACACACACACACACCTAACCTTGCGAGAATGGTTATTCCACCATGCACACCCATCCACATGCACGCACTAGGTCCAATGAATGTTATCTTAACAAACAAACACGCATCCACACACTCTCACACACGTGGACACACATCCACACACTCTCATACACGTGGACACACATCCACACACTCTCATACACGTGGACACACATCCACACACTCTCATACACGTGGACACACATCCACACACTCTCATACACGTGGACACACATCCACACACTCTCATACACGTGGACACACATCCACACACTCGCACACACGTGGACACACATCCACACACTCTCACACACGTGGACACGCATCCACACACTCTCACACACGTGGACACACATCCACACACTCGCACACACGTGGACACACATCCACACACTCTCATACATGTGGACACACATCCACACACTCTCATACACGCGGACACACATCCACACACTCTCATACACGTGGACACACATCCACACACTCTCATACACGTGGACACACTTCCACACACTCTCACACACGTGGACACGCATCCACACACTCTCACACACGTGGACACGCATCCACACACTCTCACACACGTGGACACGCATCCACACACTCTCATACACGTGGACACACACACACACACCTACGCATTTGTATTTATTATGGATCCTCATTAGTTCCTGTCAAGGCGGCAGATACTCTTCCTGGGGTTTATTATGGATCCCCATTAGTTCCTGTCAAGGCAGCAGATACTCTTCCTGGGGTTTATTATGGATCCCCATTAGTTCCTGCCAAGGCAGCAGATACTCTTCCTGGGGTTTATTATGGATCCCCATTAGTTCCTGCCAAGGCAGCAGATACTCTTCCTGGGGTTTATTATGGATCCCCATTAGTTCCTGTCAAGGCGGCAGATACTCTTCCTGGGGTTTATTATGGATCCCCATTAGTTCCTGTCAAGGCAGCAGATACTCTTCCTGGGGTTTATTATGGATCCCCATTAGTTCCTGTCAAGGCCGCAGATACTCTTCCTGGGGTTTATTATGGATCCCCATTAGTTCCTGTCAAGGCAGCAGATACTCTTCCTGGGGTTTATTATGGATCCCCATTAGTTCCTGTCAAGGCAGCAGCTACTCTTCCTGGGGTTTATTATGGATCCTCATTAGTTCCTGTCAAGGCAGCAGATACTCTTCCTGGGGTTTATTATGGATCCCCATTAGTTCCTGTCAAGGCAGCAGATACTCTTCCTGGGGTTTATTATGGATCCCCATTAGTTCCTGTCAAGGCAGCAGATACTCTTCCTGGGGTTTATTATGGATCCCCATTAGTTCCTGTCAAGGCAGCAGATACTCTTCCTGGGGTTTATTATGGATCCCCATTAGTTCCTGTCAAGGCAGCAGATACTCTTCCTGGGGTTTATTATGGATCCCCATTAGTTCCTGTCAAGGCAGCAGATACTCTTCCTAGGGTTTATTATGGATCCCCATTAGTTCCTGTCAAGGCAGCAGATACTCTTCCTGGGGTTTATTATGGATCCCCATTAGTTCCTGTCAAGGCAGCAGCTACTCTTCCTGGGGTTTATTATTATGGATCCCCATTAGTTCCTGTCAAGGCAGCAGATACTCTTCCTGGGGTTTATTATGGATCCCCATTAGTTCCTGTCAAGGCAGCAGATACTCTTCCTGGGGTTTATTATGGATCCCCATTAGTTCCTGCCAAGGCAGCAGCTACTCTTCCTGGGGTTTATTATGGATCCCCATTAGTTCCTGTCAAGGCAGCAGCTACTCTTCCTGGGGTTTATTATGGATCCCCATTAGTTCCTGTCAAGGCAGCAGATACTCTTCCTGGGGTTTATTATTATGGATCCCCATTAGTTCCTGTCAAGGCAGCAGATACTCTTCCTGGGGTTTATTATGGATCCCCATTAGTTCCTGTCAAGGCAGCAGATACTCTTCCTGGGGTTTATTATGGATCCCCATTAGTTCCTGTCAAGGCAGCAGATACTCTTCCTGGGGTTTATTATGGATCCCCATTAGTTCCTGTCAAGGCAGCAGATACTCTTCCTGGGGTTTGTTATTATGGATCCCCATTAGTTCCTGTCAAGGCAGCAGATACTCTTCCTGGGGTTTATTATGGATCCCCATTAGTTCCTGTCAAGGCAGCAGATACTCTTCCTGGGGTTTATTATTATGGATCCCCATTAGTTCCTGTCAAGGCAGCAGATACTCTTCCTGGGGTTTATTATGGATCCCCATTAGTTCCTGTCAAGGCAGCAGATACTCTTCCTGGGGTTTATTATTATGGATCCCCATTAGTTCCTGTCAAGGCAGCAGATACTCTTCCTGGGGTTTATTATTATGGATCCCCATTAGTTCCTGTCAAGGCAGCAGATACTCTTCCTGGGGTTTATTATTATGGATCCCCATTAGTTCCTGTCAAGGCAGCAGATACTCTTCCTGGGGTTTATTATGGATCCCCATTAGTTCCCTTCAAGTCAGCAGATACTCTTCCTGGGGTTTATTATTATGGATCCCCATTAGTTCCTGTCAAGGCAGCAGATACTCTTCCTGGGGTTTATTATGGATCCCCATTAGTTCCTGTCAAGGCAGCAGATACTCTTCCTGGGGTTTATTATGGATCCCCATTAGTTCCTGTCAAGGCAGCAGATACTCTTCCTGGGGTTTATTATGGATCCCCATTAGTTCCTGTCAAGGCAGCAGATACTCTTCCTGGGGTTTATTATTATGGATCCCCATTAGTTCCTGTCAAGGCAGCAGATACTCTTCCTGGGGTTTATTATTATGGATCCCCATTAGTTCCTGTCAAGGCAGCAGATACTCTTCCTGGGGTTTATTATTATGGATCCCCATTAGTTCCTGTCAAGGCAGCAGATACTCTTCCTGGGGTTTATTATGGATCCCCATTAGTTCCTGTCAAGTCAGCAGATACTCTTCCTGGGGTTTATTATTATGGATCCCCATTAGTTCCTGTCAAGGCAGCAGATACTCTTCCTGGGGTCTAAATACATTAAAGCACTTACTGTACATCACATATAAAGCAAAAGATAGGGTGTGTGTAAAACCACCATACAATAATATTACACTGTACGTGTGCCAGTGTGTGTGTGTGTGTGTGTGCTAGTGTGTGTGTGTGTGTGTGTGTGTGTCTGTGTGTCTCTTCACAGTCCCCGCTGTTCCAGAAGGTGTATATTTATCTGTTTTCTAAATTATTTTACTGCTCGCATCAGTTACCTGATGTGGAATAGAGTTCCATGTAGTCATGGCTCTATGTAGTACTGTGCGCCGCCCATAGTCTGTTCTGGACTTGGGGACTGCGAAGAGACCTCTGGTGGCATGTCTACCTCTTGTGGCAGGCATTGACACATTCACACACAACAACAGCTGAGGAGGACCTCAGCCAAAACATTACCCATACTGGGGCACCAGGAAACCACGGTGACGCACAGCACACGCCAGCAGCGAAAGTGGGTCACACACACACACACACACACACACACACACACACACACACACACACACAAGAATGAAATGGAACAGATACAACCAGAAATAGATAGGCAGTCACAGCTGCCGGAAGGATCTTGGCTTCAAAGAGTAACCACCAAGCAGAAACACCACAGTGACAGGCAGCAAGGTAACAGCTAGCTACTAGCTAGCTAGCTTCTCTGTAAACACCACAGTGACAGGCAGCAAGGTAACAGCTAGCTATTAGCTAGCTAGCTTATCTATAAACACCACGGTGACAGGCAGCAAGGTAACAGCTAGCTAGTAGCTAGCTAGCTTCTCTATTAACACCACGGTGACAGGCAGCAAGGTAACAGCTAGCTAGTAGCTAGCTAGCTTCGCTGTAAACACCACAGTGACAGGCAGCAAGGTAACAGCTAGCTAGTAGCTAGCTAGCTTCTCTGTAAACACCACAGTGACAGGCAGCAAGGTAACAGCTAGCTAGCAGCTTGATTGAGCTTGCCTAGGCTTAGTGGACCTATTGAATACTACCTAAAATACAACCCCATCTCTGTCTCTGGGGTCTGAAAGTGGAGCTATGTGGTGAAACCCAGGTCTGAATAAAACTAATAGGACCTGAACCCAGGTCTGAATAAAACTAACATGACCTGAACACAGGTCTGAATAAAACCAATAGAACCTGAACCCAGGTCTGAATAAAACTAACATGACCTGAACACAGGTCTGAATAAAACTAATAGGACCTGAACCCAGGTCTGAATAAAACTAACATGACCTGAACACAGGTCTGAATAAAACCAATAGAACCTGAACCCAGGTCTGAATAAAACTAACATGACCTGAACACGGGTCTGAATAAAACTAATAGAACCTGAACCCAGGTCTGAATAAAACTAACATGACCTGAACACAGGTCTGAATAAAACTAATAGGACCTGAACCCAGGTCTGAATAAAACTAACATGACCTGAACACAGGTCTGAATAAAACCAATAGAACCTGAACCCAGGTCTGAATAAAACTAACATGACCTGAACACAGGTCTGAATAAAACTAATAGGACCTGAACCCAGGTCTGAATAAAACTAACATGACCTGAACCCAGGTCTGAATAAAACGAATAGGACCTGAACCCAGGTCTGAATAAAACTAACATGACCTGAACACAGGTCTGAATAAAACCAATAGAACCTGAACCCAGGTCTGAATAAAACTAACATGACCTGAACACAGGTCTGAATAAAACTAATAGGACCTGAACCCAGGTCTGAATAAAACTAACATGACCTGAACACAGGTCTGAATAAAACTAATAGGACCTGAACCCAGGTCTGAATAAAACTAACATGACCTGAACACAGGTCTGAATAAAACCAATAGAACCTGAACCCAGGTCTGAATAAAACTAACATGACCTGAACCCAGGTCTGAATAAAACTAATAGGACCTGAACCCAGGTCTGAATAAAACTAATAGGACCTGAACCCAGGATATCTACGGTAGCACCGGGCTTAAAACTAACATGACCTGAACCCAGGATATCTACGGTAGCACCGGGCTTAAAACTAACATGACCTGAACCCAGGTCTGAATAAAACTAACAGGACCTGAACCCAGGATATCTACGGTAGCACCGGGCTTAAAACTAAACACGACGCAACCAGGGGGTCAAAACGACGGCTGGCGTGCAACCACTCCGTTTGGTTCTGTCTGTCTCGTGGGTTGCCCAACTGTGAGTGTGGTAGGTGAGCTGTGTTTTACTGGCCAAGGTCGTAGAGACAGTCAGGAGGTCCTGGTGTACTGCCCCTCATTCTGCACACAGACCAGGCTTCCCTTTAAACTGAGCTTGTCAGCCACTGACCCAGACATCTACTAACACAAGGTATGAACACTTTACAGCATACAGGACAGTGCAGACTGTAGACAGAACACACCCTCTGACTGAAGGCTGTTCTATACTAGACTGTACACACAGGGAGAACACACCCCCTGACTGAAGGCTGTTCTGTACTAGACTGTACACACAGGCAGAACACACCCTCTGACTGAAGGCTGTTCTATACTAGACTGTACACACAGGGAGAACACACCCCCTGACTGAAGGCTGTTCTGTACTAGACTGTACACACAGGCAGAACACACCCTCTGACTGAAGGCTGTTCTGTACTAGACTGTATACACAGGCAGAACACACCCTCTGACTGAAGGCTGTTCTGTACTAGACTGTACACACAGGCAGAACACACCCTCTGACTGAAGGCTGTTCTGTACTAGACTGTATACACAGGGAGAACACACCCTCTGACTGAAGGCTGTTCTGTACTAGACTGTATACACAGGCAGAACACACCCTCTGACTGAAGGCTGTTCTGTACTAGACTGTATACACAGGGAGAACACACCCTCTGACAGAAGGCTGTTCTATACTAGACTATACCCTCTGACAGAAGGCTGTTCTATACTAGACTATACCCTCTGACAGAAGGCTGTTCAATACTAGACTATACCCCCTGACTGAAGGCTGTTCTATACTAGACTATACCCTCTGACAGAAAGAAGGCTGTTCTGTACCTGAATATACCCTCTGACAGAAGGTTGTTCTATACTAGACTATACCCTCTGACAGAAGGCTGTTCTGTTACCTAACTATACCCTCTGACAGAAGGCTGTTCTGTTACCTGACTATACCCTCTGACAGAAGGCTGTTCTATACTAGACTATACCCTCTGACAGAAGGCTGTTCTGTTACCTGACTATACCCCCTGACAGAAGGCTGTTCTGTTACCTGACTATACCCCCTGACAGAAGGCTGTTCTGTACCTAACTATACCCTCTGACAGAAGGCTGTTCTGTTACCTGACTATACCCTCTTCTGGGAACAGTTAGAAAACAACCTAAACACAGTAGGAGATCAGAAAAGCCTTTTGGCTGTGATCCACAGACGGTATATTATGATGTTATGTGATCTGTCTCTAAGAGCATAATCCTGGGTTTCCAGGAATCAAATTGCTCTGTGTTTGTCTCTAGGATTTAGGCTAGATTTAGAATGTGTAGAGAGAGAAGGTTAAAACACAGAGAGAGAGTAACCTAGCTGGTACAAGGTCAGATGTAGACAGAGAGAGTAAAGACAGAGAGAGATGGTAACCTAGCTGGTACAAGGTCAGATGTAGACAGAGAGAGTAAAGACAGAGAGAGAGTAACCTAGCTGGTACAAGGTCAGATGTAGACAGAGAGAGTAAAGACAGAGAGAGATGGTAACCTAGCTGGTACAAGGTCAGATGTAGACAGAGAGAGTAAAGACAGAGAGAGAGGGTAACCTAGCTGGTACAAGGTCAGATGTAGACAGAGAGAGTAAAGACAGAGAGAGAGGGTAACCTAGCTGGTACAAGGTCAGATGTAGACAGAGAGAGTAAAGACAGAGAGAGAGGGTAACCTAGCTGGTACAAGGTCAGATGTAGACAGAGAGAGTAAATACAGAGAGAGAGGGTAACCTAGCTGGTACAAGGTCAGATGTAGACAGAGAGAGTAAAGACAGAGAGAGAGGGTAACCTAGCTGGTACAAGGTCAGATGTAGACAGAGAGAGTAAATACAGAGAGAGAGGGTAACCTAGCTGGTACAAGGTCAGATGTAGACAGAGAGAGTAAAGACAGAGAGAGAGGGTAACCTAGCTGGTACAAGGTCAGATGTAGACAGAGAGAGTAAAGACAGAGAGAGAGGGTAACCTAGCTGGTACAAGGTCAGATGTAGACAGAGAGAGTAAATACAGAGAGAGAGGGTAACCTAGCTGGTACAAGGTCAGATATATGTATTGCTTTTTAAATGCTCAGGGATTTGTCTGCATAGAAAATGATTGGGCGGGCCTCTTAAGTCCAAAAAGGGCTCCTTGCCAAGCCCCCGGCCACACCCACCACCTAAGTCCCCTTTTTTATCCAGAGAAAACCCTGATTCTTATTTAAGTTTCACTGAGAAGCACGGTGATTAATGGTTGATTATGGTGCACTAGATACAAGTATTACAAGACTAACTCTGTGTGGTTCATGTATGTTCTCCAGTCAGAGTGTGAGCGGTTGGAGGTCCGTCTCATCGCTCACGGGGCGCCGCTCCACGTCCTTTCCAACCGCTCTGCTAAAAACCGCTTCTCGCTCACAGGAAGAAAAAATATAGAGTCGCTCCAAATTCCCTCTGTTCATTATAATCACCATTTAACCAACACCCATCTATTGTTGTGACTACCTGGACATACCATAAACACTCTGAATAGGCTACATGTCATATTAAACAGCATATAAACACTCTGAATAGGCTACATGTCATATTAAACAGCATATAAACACTCTGAATAGACTACATGTCATATTAACACTCTGAATAGACTACATGTCATATTAAACACTCTGAATAGACTACATGTCATATTAAACACTCTGAATAGACTACATGTCATATTAAACAGTATATAAACACTCTGAATAGACTACATGTCATATTAAACACTCTGAATAGACTACATGTCATATTAAACACTCTGAATAGGCTACATGTCATATTAAACACTCTGAATAGACTACATGTCATATTAAACACTCTGAATAGACTACATGTCATATTAAACACTCTGAATAGACTACATGTCATATTAACACTCTGAATAGACTACATGTCATATTAACACTCTGAATAGACTACATGTCATATTAACACTCTGAATAGACTACATGTCATATTAAACACTCTGAATAGACTACATGTCATTTTAATCACTCTGAATAGACTACATGTCATATTAAACACTCTGAATAGACTACATGTCATATTAAACAGCATATAAACACTCTGAATAGACTACATGTCATATTAAACACTCTGAATAGGCTACATGTCATATTAAACACTCTGAATAGGCTACATGTCATAGTAAACACTCTGAATAGGCTACATGTCATATTAACACTCTGAATAGACTACATGTCATATTAAACACTCTGAATAGACTACATATCATATTAAACAGTATATAAACACTCTGAATAGACTACATGTCATATTAAACACTCTGAATAGACTACATGTCATATTAAACACTCTGAATAGACTACATGTCATATTAAACACTCTGAATAGACTACATGTCATATTAAACAGTATATAAACACTCTGAATAGACTACATGTCATATTAAACACTCTGAATAGACTACATGTCATATTAAACACTCTGAATAGACTACATGTCATATTAAACACTCTGAATAGACTACATGTCATATTAAACACTCTGAATAGACTACATGTCATATTAAACACTCTGAATAGACTACATGTCATATTAAACACTCTGAATAGACTACATGTCATATTAAACACTCTGAATAGACTACATGTCATATTAAACACTCTGAATAGACTACATGTCATATTAAACAGTATATAAACACTCTGAATAGACTACATGTCATATTAAACACTCTGAATAGACTACATGTCATATTAAACACTCTGAATAGACTACATGTCATATTAAACACTCTGAATAGACTACATGTCATATTAAACACTCTGAATAGACTACATGTCATATTAAACAGTATATAACACTCTGAATAGACTACATGTCATATTAAACAGCATATAAACACTCTGAATAGGCTACATGTCATATTAAACACTGAATAGACTACATGTCATATTAAACAGCATATAAACACTCTGAATAGACTACATGTCATATTAAACACTCTGAATAGACTACATGTCATATTAAACACTCTGAATAGACTACATGTCATATTAAACAGTATATAACACTCTGAATAGACTACATGTCATATTAAACAGCATATAAACACTCTGAATAGACTACATGTCATATTAAACAGCATATAAACACTCTGAATAGGCTACATGTCATATTAAACAGTATATAAACACTCTGAATAGGCTACATGTCATATTAAACAGCATATAAACACTCTGAATAGACTACATGTCATATTAAACACTCTGAATAGACTACATGTCATATTAAACACTCTGAATAGACTACATGTCATATTAAACACTCTGAATAGGCTACATGTCATATTAAACACTCTGAATAGACTACATGTCATATTAAACACTCTGAATAGACTACATGTCATATTAAACAGCATATAAACACTCTGAATAGACTACATGTCATATTAAACAGCATATAAACACTCTGAATAGACTACATGTCATATTAAACAGTATATAAACACTCTGAATAGGCTACATGTCATATTAAACAGCATATAAACACTCTGAATAGACTACATGTCATATTAAACACTCTGAATAGACTACATGTCATATTAACACTCTGAATAGACTACATGTCATATTAAACACTCTGAATAGACTACATGTCATATTAAACAGTATATAACACTCTGAATAGACTACATGTCATATTAAACACTGAATAGTCTACATGTCATATTAAACACTCTGAATAGACTACATGTCATATTAAACACTCTGAATAGACTACATGTCATATTAAACACTCTGAATAGACTACATGTCATATTAACACTCTGAATAGACTACATGTCATATTAAACACTCTGAATAGACTACATGTCATATTAAACACTCTGAATAGACTACATGTCATATTAACACTCTGAATAGACTACATGTCATATTAAACATTCTGAATAGACTACATGTCATATTAAACAGCATATAAACACTCTGAATAGACTACATGTCATATTAACACTCTGAATAGACTACATGTCATATTAAACACTCTGAGTAGACTACATGTCATATTAAACAGTATATAAACACTCTGAATAGACTACATGTCATATTAACACTCTGAATAGACTACATGTCATATTAACACTCTGAATAGACTACATGTCATATTAAACACTCTGAATAGACTACATGTCATATTAAACACTCTGAATAGACTACATGTCATATTAAACACTCTGAATAGACTACATGTCATATTAAACAGCATATAAACACTCTGAATAGGCTACATGTCATATTAAACAGCATATAAACACTCTGAATAGACTACATGTCATATTAACACTCTGAATAGACTACATGTCATATTAAACACTCTGAATAGACTACATGTCATATTAAACACTCTGAATAGACTACATGTCATATTAAACAGTATATAAACACTCTGAATAGACTACATGTCATATTAAACACTCTGAATAGACTACATGTCATATTAAACACTCTGAATAGGCTACATGTCATATTAAACACTCTGAATAGACTACATGTCATATTAAACACTCTGAATAGACTACATGTCATATTAAACACTCTGAATAGACTACATGTCATATTAACACTCTGAATAGACTACATGTCATATTAACACTCTGAATAGACTACATGTCATATTAACACTCTGAATAGACTACATGTCATATTAAACACTCTGAATAGACTACATGTCATATTAATCACTCTGAATAGACTACATGTCATATTAAACACTCTGAATAGACTACATGTCATATTAAACAGCATATAAACACTCTGAATAGACTACATGTCATATTAAACACTCTGAATAGGCTACATGTCATAGTAAACACTCTGAATAGGCTACATGTCATATTAACACTCTGAATAGACTACATGTCATATTAAACACTCTGAATAGACTACATATCATATTAAACAGTATATAAACACTCTGAATAGACTACATGTCATATTAAACACTCTGAATAGACTACATGTCATATTAAACACTCTGAATAGACTACATGTCATATTAAACAC
Source organism: Oncorhynchus clarkii lewisi (assembly GCF_045791955.1). Lineage (NCBI taxonomy): Eukaryota > Metazoa > Chordata > Actinopteri > Salmoniformes > Salmonidae > Oncorhynchus > Oncorhynchus clarkii. The sequence goes on from NC_092152.1 coordinate 88,318,438, forward strand.
TCTGAATAGACTACATGTCATATTAAACAGTATATAAACACTCTGAATAGACTACATGTCATATTAAACACTCTGAATAGACTACATGTCATATTAAACACTCTGAATAGACTACATGTCATATTAAACACTCTGAATAGACTACATGTCATATTAAACAGTATATAAACACTCTGAATAGACTACATGTCATATTAAACACTCTGAATAGACTACATGTCATATTAAACACTCTGAATAGACTACATGTCATATTAAACACTCTGAATAGACTACATGTCATATTAAACACTCTGAATAGACTACATGTCATATTAAACACTCTGAATAGACTACATGTCATATTAAACACTCTGAATAGACTACATGTCATATTAAACACTCTGAATAGACTACATGTCATATTAAACACTCTGAATAGACTACATGTCATATTAAACAGTATATAAACACTCTGAATAGACTACATGTCATATTAAACACTCTGAATAGACTACATGTCATATTAAACACTCTGAATAGACTACATGTCATATTAAACACTCTGAATAGACTACATGTCATATTAAACACTCTGAATAGACTACATGTCATATTAAACAGTATATAACACTCTGAATAGACTACATGTCATATTAAACAGCATATAAACACTCTGAATAGGCTACATGTCATATTAAACACTGAATAGACTACATGTCATATTAAACAGCATATAAACACTCTGAATAGACTACATGTCATATTAAACACTCTGAATAGACTACATGTCATATTAAACACTCTGAATAGACTACATGTCATATTAAACAGTATATAACACTCTGAATAGACTACATGTCATATTAAACAGCATATAAACACTCTGAATAGACTACATGTCATATTAAACACTCTGAATAGACTACATGTCATATTAAACACTCTGAATAGACTACATGTCATATTAAACACTCTGAATAGGCTACATGTCATATTAAACACTCTGAATAGACTACATGTCATATTAAACACTCTGAATAGACTACATGTCATATTAAACAGCATATAAACACTCTGAATAGACTACATGTCATATTAAACAGCATATAAACACTCTGAATAGACTACATGTCATATTAAACAGTATATAAACACTCTGAATAGGCTACATGTCATATTAAACAGCATATAAACACTCTGAATAGACTACATGTCATATTAAACACTCTGAATAGACTACATGTCATATTAACACTCTGAATAGACTACATGTCATATTAAACACTCTGAATAGACTACATGTCATATTAAACAGTATATAACACTCTGAATAGACTACATGTCATATTAAACACTCTGAATAGTCTACATGTCATATTAAACACTCTGAATAGACTACATGTCATATTAAACACTCTGAATAGACTACATGTCATATTAAACACTCTGAATAGACTACATGTCATATTAACACTCTGAATAGACTACATGTCAAATTAAACACTCTGAATAGACTACATGTCATATTAAACACTCTGAATAGACTACATGTCATATTAACACTCTGAATAGACTACATGTCATATTAAACATTCTGAATAGACTACATGTCATATTAAACAGCATATAAACACTCTGAATAGACTACATGTCATATTAACACTCTGAATAGACTACATGTCATATTAAACACTCTGAATAGACTACATGTCATATTAAACAGTATATAAACACTCTGAATAGACTACATGTCATATTAACACTCTGAATAGACTACATGTCATATTAACACTCTGAATAGACTACATGTCATATTAAACACTCTGAATAGACTACATGTCATATTAACACTCTGAATAGACTACATGTCATATTAACACTCTGAATAGACTACATGTCATATTAAACAGTATATAAACACTCTGAATAGGTCAGGAGCCAGACAGGGAGTCTAAGAAGGAATTAAAATAAATGATTTAGGCTATATTATTTCAATTATTTCCAGGCTATAGCCTACAAAGAAATACTTTGTGAAGCATTAGGCTGGCATGAACATTATAGCGCTCAGCATTTAAACAACATTTCATTAAATCATTATAAATTTCGCATGTAGGCTATGACTTTGCTGCACTGTGGCAACTAGAAACACAAGTATTTAACTACACTCGCAATAACATCTGCTAAACACGTGTATGTGGCCAATAAAATGAGATTTGATTTGACTTACGAGAATTAAATAGGCATTTAATTAACAATGCCTTATTAGGCTCAGTGTACAGTTCCTTTGAATTCACGTTCAGAAACATGAGTTTGGCCAGAGTCTGTGGCTTCAGGCTCATGTGATGGTGCCTGGGGAGCAGGCCAGCAGGGGAGACTATCCTCTCCTCACCTGCAGAGCTGCTGGGGATGCTAAACATCCTTCGGGCCACTCTTGCCAGGCTGGGCAGGGATGCGGAGTTGTTTTGACATTTGTCTATAGGTAGGCCTTAAGGTTTTTAAGCAAAATAACCCAATCAAACCAGAAAGCTCCCTGAAAGAGGTCATATACCAGACCTATTGGGCCAAAATCAACGATGGCCTATTGTATAGATAATAGAACAGAAATGAAAGAAACGTTTAAGAGATCAGATTTGATTTGTTTATAAATGCTTTGCTACAATAGTTATCTACCCACCTCGTTCCTGTCTGTTAGTTCTCATGTGCACACAGTACACCATCATGCTTTCAGGATAGGTGTCTTTTCAGATTCCACTGTCATTCTTTAGTTGTGGACACTACATCACCACACTACATCACCACACTACATCACCACACTACATCACCACACTACATCACCACACTCCCTCTCTTCTTTAGTAGTGGACACTACATCACCACACTACATCACCACACTACATCACCACACTACATCACCACACTACATCACCACACTCCCTCTCTTCTTTAGTAGTGGACACTACATCACCACACTACATCACCACACTACATCACCACACTACATCACCACACTATATCACCACACTACATCACCACACTACATCACCACACTACATCACCACACACCTCTCTTCTTTAGTTGTGGACACTACATCACCACACTCATTCTCTTCTTTAGTTGTGGACACTACATCACCACACTCATTCTCTTCTTTAGTTGTGGACACTACATCACCACACTCTCTCTCTTCTTTAGTTGTGGACACTACATCACCACACTCCCTCTCTTCTTTAGTTGTGGACACTACATCACCACACTCATTCTCTTCTTTAGTTGTGGACACTACATCACCACACTCCCTCTCTTCTTTAGTTGTGGACACTACATCACCACACTCTCTCTCTTCTTTAGTTGTGGACACTACATCACCACACTACATCACCACACTACATCACCACACTCTCTCTCTTCTTTAGTTGTGGACACTACATCACCACACTCCCTCTCTTGCTCTTAGTGCCTTCTCATCTTTGTAAGTGATTTAACACCTGTGTGTTTTATCAGTTTCTTTATGATGATATGTAGTGAACTCCATGACAGTAGCTAAAGCAAGGGGCTGTAGCAGCTCACAAGTAGACTATACAAATGCATGCTGGGACAGGCATGCCCTTCGCTCCACTCCTCGTTCCAGCTCCTCGCTCCTCGCTCCACTCCTCCCTCCACTCCTCGCTCCAGCTCCTCGCTCCACTCCTCCCTCCACTCTTCGCTCCAGCTCCTCGCTCCACTCCTCGCTCCACACCTCGTTCCACTCCTCGTTCCAGCTCCTCGCTCCTCGCTCCACTCCTCACTCCACTCCTCGCTCCACTCCTCGCTCCACTCCTCGTTCCACTCCTCGCTCCACTCCTCGTTCCACTCCTCGCTCCAGCTCCTCGCTCCACTCCTCGCTCCACTCCTCGCTCCACTCCTCGCTCCACTCCTCCCTCCACTCCTCGCTCCACTCCTCGCTCCACTCCTCCCTCCAGCTCCTCGCTCCACTCCTCGCTCCACTCCTCGCTCCACACCTCGTTCCACTCCTCGTTCCAGCTCCTCGCTCCTCGCTCCACTCCTCGCTCCACTCCTCGCTCCACTCCTCCCTCCACTCCTCCCTCCACTCCTCGCTCCACTCCTCCCTCCACTCCTCGCTCCACTCCTCGCTCCACTCCTCCCTCCACTCCTCCCTCCACTCCTCCCTCCACTCCTCGCTCCACTCCTCGCTCCACTCCTCCCTCCACTCCTCGCTCCACTCCTCCCTCCACTCCTCGCTCCACTCCTCGCTCCACTCCTCCCTCCACTCCTCGCTCCACTCCTCGCTCCACTCCTCCCTCCACTCCTCCCTCCACTCCTCGCTCCACTCCTCGCTCCACTCCTCCCTCCACTCCTCGCTCCACTCCTCGCTCCACTCCTCCCTCCACTCCTCGCTCCACTCCTCCCTCCACTCCTCGCTCCACTCCTCGCTCCACTCCTCGCTCCACTCATATGTGCCCCTACCTCTATGTACTAATGGATCTGTGTGTTTCCTCATCTCAGGTGTACGGTGCAGCCATCCAGTTCTACGAGCCCTACTCCCAGGACTGTCTGACCGACCAGCAGCGCTCTCAGCTGGGTCTACCGGGGCTGGACCACGGGCCCTGTTCCCCAGCCTCATCCCCAGCCACCTCCCCCTGCACCCCAGCTCCGGGCCCCAGAGCGCTACACACCAACAAGTGTATCTGTTTGCTGTCTCACTGGCCCTTCTTCGACGCCTTCCGCAAGTTCCTCACCTTCCTCTATCGATACTGCATCTCTGGACCTCACACCCTGCCCATCGAGAAGTGAGCACAGTGAGAATAATATATATTAGGACACAGCAGACATTTGTGGTATCAAAACTGCAGCACTTGAACCCATTGGCCTTGGTGTTGCTAGGGACCATGCTGAGCCACGGTCCTTTATAAGTACACAGTGTTGTCAGTGACCCTGTATGACACTGCCTGTGTTATCGGACAGCTCTGTATAGGACAGGCACCATACCCAGGCACTTTGTACATAGATATACTGTAGACACACTCCCTAGAAGATTGAACAATTCCAAATGGTATCCAGTCCACTAAATAAACACCAGAGGCTATGTTTAGATCAAGTGTTTGCTGACAGTTCAACAGGGCATTATGATGGTCAGGTGACAGTGTAGTGGCAGAACTCTATGTAAATCTACCCCCCCCCCCTGTCCCAGATGGTGTGATGACAGATTATGCTCACCTCCTCCTCAGGGTTATTTCTGGCCTCATGTCCTGTAACTCTTCTCCTTCTTCTTCTCCTTCTCCTTCTTCCTCTTCTCCTTCTTCTTCTTCTCCTTCTTCTTGTCCTTCCTCTTCTTCTTCTCCTCCTTCTTCTTCTTCTCCTTCTTCTTCTTCTCCTTCTCCTTCCTCTTCTTCTTCTCCTTCTTCTTCTTCTTCTTCCTCTTCTTCTTCTTCTTCTTCTTCCTGTCAGGCACATCTCCCACTTCATGCACAAGGTCCCCTTCCCCTCCTCTCAGAGGCCCAGGATACTGGTGCAGGTGAGTTAAGACATCCATGGTGCTCGCTGCTATGTTATGTTTATGGTTTCTGTCAGTGTGTGTTTCTATTCACGACTAAACCATGTCTGACTCTGTCTTGATCATAATCATCATTCTTTTAATAGTGTTTTTCTCAAAGTTATTTACATTGTATTGAGGTAACGTACCCCCTTCTAGCACCAATCTCTGGCAACAGAGACAGTACTGGTTAAATGGGAGTCTTTGATAACAGCCACCTGCGAAATGAAGCGCGGCAGCCATTTTGTGCCAGACCTGTCCCCACCACACTATACCCCCTTCTAGCACCAATCTCTGGCAACAGAGACAGTACTGGTTAAATGGGAGTCTTTGATAACAGCCACCTGCTAAATGAAGTGCGGCAGCCATTTTGTGCCAGACCTGTCCCCACCACACTATACCTCTGGTAATGTGTTGACATTCCCCAGCTCTCTCCTCACGACAGCCTGATGTTGAGCCAGCCTGTGTCATCCCCTCTACCACTCAGGTAAGACAGGTATCATATACACCGAGTGTACAAAACATTATGAACGTCTTCCTAATATTGACTTGCACAACTCCCCCTTTGCCCTCAATTTGTCGGGGGATGGACTTTACACTCCAATGATTCCCACAGTTGTGCCACGTTGGCAGGATGTCACCATTGTGTGGTGGACCATTCTTGATTCACACAGGAAATTGTTGAGCGTGAAAACTCCAGCGGAGTTGCTGTTCTTGACACACTCAAACCGATGCGCCTGGCACCTACTACCATACCCCCGTTCAAAGGAACTTAAATCTATTGTCTTGCCCATTCACCCTCTGAATGGCACACATACACAATCCATGACTCAATTGTCTTTAACCTGTCTCCTCCCCTTCATCTACACTGATTGAAGTGGATTTAACAGGTGTATATCATAATAAGAACAGTAGTGGTCCTATAGCAGTACCTTGAGGAACTCCAAAACATACCTTTAGATTGGTTTAAAGAATTGGACGAAGGTTTGGTGACTGCTGGTGGAGTTCATGGTATTAGTTATGGTATGGTTAATGTATGGTATTAGTTATGGTATGGTTAATTGATGGTATTAGTTATGGTATGGTTATGTATGGTATTAGTTATGGTATGGTTAATGTATGGTATATGTTATGGTATGGTTAATGTATGGTATATGTTGTGGTATGATTAATGTATGGTATATGTTATGGTATGATTAATGTATGGTATATGTTATGGTATGATTAATGTATGGTATATGTTATGGTATGATTAATGTATGGTATATGTTATGATATGGTTAATGTATGGTATGTGTTATGGTATGGTTAATGTATGGTATGTGTTATGATAGTGATGTAGTGTGTTAATCTCTTCTATGGCTGTGTTCCAGTGGTGGTCGGTTCTCCATACTGCTGCAGAACCTCGGTCCGGAGAATGCTATAACGCTCCTGGTGTTTGCTGTGACAGAACATAAGATCCTGGTCCACTCTCTACGGCCCGCTGTTCTGACCAGTGTCACTGAGGCTCTGGTGGCTGTGAGTACCTCAGATATCAGCTGTTTGACACTATATAGTACCTCAGATATCAGCTGTTTAACACTATATAGTACCTCAGATATCAGCTGTTTAACACTATATAGTACCTCAGATATCAGCTGTTTGACACTATATAGTACCTCAGATATCAGCTGTTTAACACTATATAGTACCTCAGATATCAGCTGTTTGACACTATAGTACCTCAGATATCAGCTGTTTAACACTATATAGTACCTCAGATATCAGCTGTTTAACACTATAGAACCTCAGATATCAGCTGTTTAACACTATAGAACCTCAGATATCAGCTGATTAACACTATAGAACCTCAGATATCAGCTGATTAACACTATAGTACCTCAGATATCAGCTGTTTAACACTATAGTGCCTCAAATATCAGCTGTTTAACACTATAGAACCTCAGATATCAGCTGTTTAACACTATAGAACCTCAGATATCAGCTGTTTAACACTATATAGTACCTCAGATATCAGCTGTTTAACACTATAGTACCTCAAATATCAGCTGTTTAACACTATAGAACCTCAAATATCAGCTGTTTAACACTATAGAACCTCAGATATCAGCTGATTAACACTATATAGTACCTCAGATATCAGCTGTTTAACACTATATAGTACCTCAGATATCAGCTGTTTAATGCTATAGAACCTCAGATATCAGTTGTTTAATGCTATAGAACCTCAGATATCAGCTGTTTAATGCTATAGAACCTCAGATATCAGTTGTTTGAATCTTTAGGACTTTTAGTAGTAGCTTGTGGTTTTAGTAAGTAGTTTAAATAATGAGCTATGGCAGTTTGATAGTAGAAGTTAAATAATTAGCTATGGCAGTTTGATAGTAGAAGTTAAATAATTATCTATGGCAGTTTGATAGTAGAAGTTAAATAGTTAGCTATGGCAGTTTGATAGTAGAAGTTAAATAATTAGCTATGGCAGTTTGATAGTAGGGTTTAAATCATTAGCTATGGCAGTTTGATAGTAGGGTTTAAATAATTCGCTATGGCAGTTTGATAGTAGAAGTTAAATAATTAGCTATGACAGTTTGATAGTAGAAGTGAAATAATGAACTATGGCAGTTTGATAGTAGAAGTGAAATAATTAACTATGGCAGTTTGATAGTAGGGTTTAAATAATTCGCTATGGCAGTTTGTTAGTATTTTTAGTAGTAGCTAACAATTGCAGTATTGGTAATGTCTCTCGGTTTTGACCTCCCTCCCTGTCTTTCTCTCCCCCTCAGATGATCTTCCCATTCCACTGGCCGTGTCCATACATCCCTCTGTGCCCGCTGGCTCTGGCAGGAGTCCTCTCCGCCCCCTGCCCCTTCATTGTGGGTGTCGACTCACGCTACTTTGACCTTTACGACCCCCCTCTGGACGTCAGCTGTGTCGACCTCGACACGAACACCATCTCCCAGTAAGCACAGCTTCTTCTGACACAAACACCATCTCCCAGTAAGCACAGCTTCTTCTGACACAAACACCATCTCCCAGTAAGCACAGCTTCTTCTGACACAAACACCATCTCCCAGGAAGCACAGCTTCTTCTGACACAAACACCATCTCCCAGTAAGCACAGCTTCTTCTGACACAAACACCATCTCCCAGTAAGCACAGCTTCTTCTGACACAAACACCATCTCCCAGGAAGCATTGCGGCGACTACCAACCCCCTGTTGTGTACTAGAATGGACTAAAGGTTTCTATCCATATAATGTGTAAAGTCTCTTTTTTGAGTACAGATTTTTTTAAATGTATCCTTTATTTAACTAGGCAAGTCAGTTAAGAACAAATTCTTACTTACAATGACGGCCTAGGAACAGTGGGTTAACTGCCTTGTTCAGGAGCAGAACGACAGATTTTTACCTTGTCAGCTCGGGGATTCGATCTTGCAACCTTCCGGTAACTAGTCCAACGTTGCTAGTCCAACGCTCTAACCACTAGGCTACCTGACGCCCTTTGTGACTATGGCTTTCTGCTCAGTCCTCAACCAACTCTCACAGTATGACTCTCCAAGACTCTCCAAGACTCTCCACTTAGCTAACGGGCTGAGAATAGTACAGGGTCAACCATAGTGAAGGGCCTCCATCCACTTAGCTAACGGGCTGAGAACAGTCAACCATAGTGAAGGGCCTCCATCCACTTAGCTAGCGGGCTGAGAACAGTCAACCATAGTGAAGGGCCTCCATCCACTTAGCTAGCGGGCTGAGAACAGTCAACCATAGTGAAGGGCCTCCATACACTTAGCTAACGGGCTGAGAACAGTCAACCATAGTGAAGGGCCTCCATCCACTTAGCTAACGGGCTGAGAACAGTCAACCATAGTGAAGGGCCTCCATCCACTTAGCTAACGGGCTGAGAACAGTCAACCATAGTGAAGGGCCTCCATCCACTTAGCTAACGGGCTGAGAACAGTCAACCATAGTGAAGGACACCCAGCAACAAACATGTCAACCTTTTCCTTTTTCACTTTTTATAAACTACAGTGTTGCTGAGTCTATTCCTCAAGGTGGGCTGTAACCCAGTTGAGACAGTCTATTCCTCAAGGTGGGCTGTAACCCAGTTGAGACAGTCTATTCCTGAAGGTGGGCTGTAACCCAGTTGAGACAGTCTATTCCTCAAGGTGAGCTGTAACCCAGTTGAGACAGTCTATTCCTCAAGGTGGGCTGTAAACCCAGTTGAGACAGTCTATTCCTCAAGGTGGGCTGTAACCCAGTTGAGACAGTCTATTCCTCAAGGTGGGCTGTAAACCCAGTTGAGACAGTCTATTCCTCAAGGTGGGCTGTAACCCAGTTGAGACAGTCCATTCCTCAAGCTGGGCTGTAACCTAGTTGAGACAGTCTATTCCTCAAGGTGGGCTGTAACCCAGCTGAGACAGTCTATTCCTCAAGGTGGGCTGTAACCCTGCTGAGACAGTCTATTCCTCAAGGTGGGCTGTAACCCTGCTGAGACAGTCTATTCCTCAAGGTGGGCTGTAACCCAGTTGAGACAGTCTATTCCTCAAGGTGGGCTGTAACCCTGCTGAGACAGTCTATTCCTCAAGGTGGGCTGTAAACCCTGTTGAGACAGTCTATTCCTCAAGGTGGGCTGTAAACCCAGTTGAGACAGTCTATTCCTCAAGGTGGGCTGTAACCCAGTTGAGACAGTCTATTCCTCAAGGTGGGCTGTAACCCAGTTGAGACAGTCTATTCCTCAAGGTGGGCTGTAAACCCAGTTGAGACAGTCTATTCCTCAAGGTGGGCTGTAAACCCTGTTGAGACAGTCTATTCCTCAAGCTGGGCTGTAAACCCTGCTGAGACAGTCTATTCCTCAAGCTGGGCTGTGGAAGTGTTTTACACGGTAGGCCTTTTAATCGATGGTGAAGAAAATGAGACTGTATTGTGTCGTGTTTGGCCACTGTAGGCCTTTAATCGATGGTGAAGAAAATGAGACTGTATTGTGTCGTGTTTGGCCACGGTAGGCCTTTAATCGATGGTGAAGAAAATGAGACTGTATTGTGTCGTGTTTGGCCACTGTAGGCCTTTAATCGATGGTGAAGAAAATGAGACTGTATTGTGTCGTGTTTGGCCACGGTAGGCCTTTAATCGATGGTGAAGAAAATGAGACTGTATTGTGTCGTGTTTGGCCACTGTAGGCCTTTAATCGATGGTGAAGAAAATGAGACTGTATTGTGTCGTGTTTGGCCACTGTAGGCCTTTAATCGATGGTGAAGAAAATGAGACTGTATTGTGTCGTGTTTGGCCACGGTAGGCCTTTAATCGATGGTGAAGAAAATGAGACTGTATTGTGTCGTGTTTGGCCACTGTAGGCCTTTAATCGATGGTGAAGAAAATGAGACTGTATTGTGTCGTGTTTGGCCACGGTAGGCCTTTAATCGATGGTGAAGAAAATGAGACTGTATTGTGTCGTGTTTGGCCACGGTAGGCCTTTAATCGATGGTGAAGAAAATGAGACTGTATTGTGTCGTGTTTGGCCACGGTAGGCCTTTAATCGATGGTGAAGAAAATGAGGCTGTATTGTGTCGTGTTTGGCCACTGTAGGCCTTTAATCGATGGTGAAGAAAATGAGACTGTATTGCGTCATGTTTGGCCACTGTAGGCCTTTAATCGATGGTGAAGAAAATGAGACTGTATTGTGTCGTGTTTGGCCACGGTAGGCCTTTAATCGATGGTGAAGAAAATGAGACTGTATTGTGTCGTGTTTGGCCACTGTAGGCCTTTAATCGACGGTGAAGAAAATGAGACTGTATTGTGTCGTGTTTGGCCACTGTAGGCCTTTAATCAATGGTGAAGAAAATGAGACTGTATTGTGTCGTGTTTGGCCACGGTAGGCCTTTAATCGACGGTGAAGAAAATGAGACTGTATTGTGTCGTGTTTGGCCACTGTAGGCCTTTAATCGACGGTGAAGAAAATGAGACTGTATTGTGTCGTGTTTGGCCACTGTAGGCCTTTAATCGACGGTGAAGAAAATGAGACTGTATTGTGTCGTGTTTGGCCACTGTAGGCCTTTAATCGATGGTGAAGAAAATGAGACTGTATTGTGTCGTGTTTGGCCACGGTAGGCCTTTAATCGATGGTGAAGAAAATGAGACTGTATTGTGTCGTGTTTGGCCACTGTAGGTGTAATGATAATAGTATAATATATTCAATTTATCAGACACTTTTATCCACAGCGATGTACAGTCATGTGTGCATCCATTTTCCATATGGGTCCAAGTTCAATCTGTTTCTGTGGTCCTAAGATATTTGGAGCAGTCTTGGAGGCAGCCGTCTCGTGGGTGGTCTCCTGCCCTTATCCTCCGCCAGTGTTAGTTTTGAGTGTGTTCCACCTCTCTGTACCTCTGGAGAGCGCTGACCGTGTGTTTCTCCTTTCAGCAACGGAGATAAGAGGGCCCTGACCTGGAAGATCCTGCCAAAGAAAGCCTGTAAAAACCTGATGAATGTGCTGAACAATCTCTACCAGCAACTGGTGGACGGTGAGTAGAGGACCGTACTGTACTGTGTGGATAGAGGACTAAAGATTTTAGTATGAATAAACTGGGTTGAGTTGCCAGATGTGACTCTGGTTCTGCCTCAGTTCGCTCCTTTAATATAACAAAGACAAAGGAGTTGGCAACAAAAAAAAGATCTGGCAACCAAGCTAGATCAAAAACACTTTTCTTCAATAAAACTCATTTTCAAGGTCGACTTTGAAAGATTCTTTCAAGCTGATGTGTTTGACTCTCTGGTGTTCTTCTTCTTCTGAATGTGATAAGCCACTGTAGCAGGAGTGTAGGAGTACTTTACGTTCAGCTTCCTATTCTTTCTCCAGTGGCTACCAAACAGACGGCAGGTCTATATTAAAGAACAGTCTTGTATCATTCTTCTTCTTCTCTCCTCTTCCTCTGTAACAAAACCACCAGTTAGTATTACATCATTATTTCTCTCTCTCTGCATTTCTCTCGCTCTCTCTCTCTCTCTCTCTCGCTGCATCTCTCTCTCTCTCTTTCTCTCGCACCCCTCTATCTCCCCCTCGCTCTCTCTTTCTCGCTGCATCTCTCTCTATCTCTCCCTCTCTTTCTCTCGCACCCCTCTATCTCCCCCTCGCTCTCTTCTCTCGCTCTCTCTTTCTTGCTGCATCTCTCTCGCTCTCTGCATCTCTCTCTCTCTGTAGCTGCATCTCTCTCTCTCTCTCCCTCTCTTTCTCTCACACCCCTCTATCTCCAACCTCCCCCTCGCTCTCTTCTCTCTTTCTCTCGCTGCATCTCTCTCACTCTCTTTTTCTCTCACCCCTCTCTCTCCTCTCTCCCCCTCGCTCTCTTCTCTCTCCTCTCTCTCTGTCTCTCCTCCCTCTCCTCCTCTCTCTCTCTGTCCTCTCTCCCCCCACTCCCTCTCCCTACCTGCTCCATTTGTCTCCATTAGTTCAGTTGTGTTATTTATATCCTAGCCAGTAAACCTGCTGCCTGCTTATTGAGAAATCAAATCCAAATCTAATAGTGTTACATTCTGAGACTCAGTGAGGCTGAAAATGTGTCCTGCCACTGCATTAGTGTTTAGGCTGGGAATATTGAACATCGATACAGCTTGGCAGAGTGACAAGCTGAGTCTGATCTTTAGGGACTTGTTTCTTAGAGGAAAACTGTAACTTCAATAGAGATTTAAACGGTGTGTTTTTTTGTTATTTACCCTTTATCTAGTTCAACAACAACAAGACAGACAGAACCCAAACCCCCCCACGTCATCAACTCAACTTTCATACAGACAGTCCTGCTTGTTTTAAGTTGTGTTTTAAACTGTCTTCAACTGTGACAGGTAGTTAAACATAGCAGACAAAATATTAAGACACCTTCCTAATATGATGTTGCTAAAAAATACTTATTTAACCGGTCTTCTCCACTTCATCTACACTGATTGAAGTGGATTTACCAAGTGACATCAGTAAGGGATCATATCTTTCACCTGGATTCACCTGGTCAGTCTATGTCTAGGGTAGCCTAGTGGTTAGAGCGTTGGACTAGTAACCGGAAGGTTGCAAGTTCAAACCCCCGAGCTGACAAGGTACAAATCTGTCGTTCTGCCCCTGAACAGGCAGTTAACCCACTGTTCCTAGGCTGTCATTGAAAATAAGAATTTGTTCTTAACTGACTTGCCTAGTTAAATAAAGGTAAAAAATAAATGTCATGGAAGGAGCAGGTGTTCCTAATGTTTTGTCCAGTCATTGTATCTTCTAAGAGTGTTTTCCTCTATGTATCTCTGGAACTGCATGAGGGATGCATCCCACATGGCTCCCTGTTCCCTATCTAGTGCACTACATTAAGGAATATGGTGCCATTTGGGACAAACCCTATAAGATATGTAAACAAAAAACATATTTTCCATTGGTTCCACCCAGATCAGCTTAACCAACAACCCACTTTTCTATTGGTTCTCCCCAAGTTGTTGGTCAGCAAAACCAACAGCCCCCTTTTCTATTGGTTCTCCCCAGGTTGTTGGTCAGCATAACCAACAGCCCTCTTTTCTATTGGTTCCCCCCAGGTCAGCATAACCAACAGCCCTCTTTTCTGTTGGTTCCCCCCAGGTCAGCATAACCAACAGCCCTCTTTTCTGTTGGTTCCCCCCAGGTCAGCAGAACCAACATCTCTCTTTTCTATTGGTTCCCCCCAGGTCAGCAGCGTCCTGATGGCCTATTGGAGCTGAGTATGAGTGACTGTACAGAGCTGGCCTGTGGGAAGAGCCTCCACAGCCTGGAGATGGAGATACAGGAAGCCTTCCTCAGGTTCATGGCGGCCATCTTGAAAGGCTACCGCTCATACCTGAGACCCATCACCCAGGCCCCGTCTGAGAAGACTACTGACGCGTCCTCTCTCTTTGACCTGCAAGGTTAGTACCGGCTTGGTGTGTATGTGAGTCTCTGTGTGTGTGTGTGTATGTGAGTCTATGTGTGTGTGAGTCTCAGTGCATGTGCAGGTCTGGAGCTCTAGCTAGCTGCAGCTGTTCTCTGCTCCAGAGTCTGGACTGGGGCCAGTTGAAGCTGGCTAATACCACACTTGATAGAGTTGAGTCTGGACTGGGGCCTGTTGAAGCTGGCTAATACCACACCTGATAGAGTTGAATCTGGACTGGGGCCTGTTGAAGCTGGCTAATACCACACCTGATAGAGTTGAGTCTGGGCTGGGATGGGATGGGGATCTCATCCAATCTGCACTGTCTCTGGTGGGTAACTAGTCAGACGGTCCTTTATTGTTAAAGACTGCAATGGCTAGTCGTAGCCACGGGCTTCATCCCAAATGGCACCCTATCCCTTATTTAGTGCATTATTTTTGACCAGGACCCATAGCCAAAGACATGAGCATTCTCTAGTGGATGCTAACCATGCTAGCTGTAGCCAAAGACATGAGCATTCTCTAGTGGATGCTAACCATGCTAGCTGTAGCCAAGGACATGAACATTCTCTAGTGGATGCTAACCATGCTAGCTGTAGCCAAGGACATGAGCATTCTCTAGTGGATGCTAGCCATGCTAGCTGTAGCCAAGGACATGAACATTCTCTAGTGGATGCTAGCTATGCTAGCTGTAGCCAAGGACATGAGCATTCTCTAGTGGATGCTAGCCATGCTAGCAGTAGCCAAGGACATGAACATTCTCTAGTGGATGCTAGCCATGCTAGCTGTAGCCAAGGACATGAACATTCTCTAGTGGATGCTAGCCATGCTAGCTGTAGCCAAGGACATGAGCATTCTCTAGTGGATGCTAACCATGCTAGCTGTAGCCAAGGACATGAGCATTCTCTAGTGGATGCTAGCCATGCTAGCTGTAGCCAAGACATGAACATTCTCTAGTGGATGCTAGCTATGCTAGCTGTAGCCAAGGACATGAACATTCTCTAGTGGATGCTAACCATGCTAGCTGTAGCCAAGGACATGTTGGATATGAGGATTGTGATCCCTACAAATAGGGATGAGGAGTTTAGAGAGACCTCTGCAGTATTGTTATGTAATGACTAGAGCTGAAAGACACACACACAAGAATGGGTAATGGGAGAATGTGCTTTCTCAATGTGTTTCTTTGGCCAAGTGTGGGTGTGTCTGTATCCATAGAGAATCTATCAGCTGTCCATTAGTATTACTGTCGGGACCCACAAAAATACAAAGCTTGGCCTCTATGACTGCAGTGTGAGCCAATGACCAACCATCCTCCTCACTCCCCTTGGCCCTGTCTGTCCCGTAGGTCAGCTGTTAGTCAGGTCAGCTGTTAATCAGGTCAGCTGTTAATCATGTCCGCTGTTAAACAGGTCAGCTGCTAGTCAGCCCTGCTGGGTTTAACACTTATATAAGAGGAAGTCACTTCCCTGTTTTGCACCTTAGATTGGCCATGTGTTATCTTACCTGCACGACTGTGCCTAGCTACGGTACATTCGTCGTTATTGTAAGAGAGAATGTGTTCTCAAAGACTTACCTGGTTAAATAAAGACTCACCTGGTACCTCTTAAGGATCGGACCCTTTCTTCAATTTTCACCTAAAATGACATGCCTGTAGCTCAGGACCTGAAGCAAGGATATACATATTCTTGATACCATTTGAAAGGAAACACTTAGAAGTTTGTGGAAATGTGAAATCAATGTAGGAGAATATAACACATTAGATCTGGGAAAATATAATACGAAGAAAAAACATTTGTTTTACCCCCATCATCTTTGAAATGCAAGAGAAAAAGGCCACAACGTGTTATTTAGATTTTGGCCACTAGGTGGAAGCAGTGTATGTGCAAAGATTTTTTCACAGATCCAATGAACCATTGCATTACTGTTCAAAATGTTGTATCAACTCTGCCCAAATGTGGCTTTATTGATACATTTTGAAGTTCATAACTGGGCAATTCTCCTCAAACAATAGCATGGTATTCTTTCACTGTAATAGCTACTGTAAATTGGACAGTGCAGTTAGATTAACAATACATTTAAGCTTTCTGCCCATATCAGATACAGTTGAAGTCGTAAGATTACATACACTTAGGTTGGAGTCATTAAAACTCGTTTTTCAACCACTATAGTTTTGGCAAGTCGGTAAGGACATCTACTTTGTGTATGACACAAGTCATTTTTCCAACTATTGTTTACAGACAGATTATTTCACTTATAATTCACTGTTCCACAATTCCAGTGGGTCAGAAGTTTACATACACTAAGTTGACTGTGCCTTTAAACAGCTTGGAAAATTCCTGAAAATTATGTCATGGCTTTAGAAGCTTCTGATAGGCTAATTGACATCATTTGAGTCAATTGGAGGTGTACCTGTGGATGTATTTCAAGGCCTACCTTCAAACTCAGTACCTCTTGGCTTGACATCATTGGAACATTTAAAGAAATCAGCGAAGACCTCAGAAAAAAAATTGTTGACCTCCACAAGTCTGGGTCATCCTTGGGAGCAATTTCCAAATGCCTGACGGTACCACGTTCATCTGTACAAACAATATTATGCAAGTATAAACACCATGGGACCACGCAGCCGTCATACTGCTCAGGAAGGAGATGCGTTCTGTCTCCTAGAGATGAACGTACTTTGGTGCAAAAAGTGCAAATCAATCCCACAACAACAACAATGAACCTTGCGAAGATGCTGGAGGAAACAGGTACAAAAGTTACTATATCCACAGTAAAATGAGTCCTATATCGACATAACCTGAAAGGCCGCTCAGCAAGGAAGAAGCCACTGCTCCAAAACCGCCATAAAAAGCCAGACTACGGTTTGCAACTGCAAACTAAAGCTTGGTTGCAAATGGGTCTTCCAAATGGACAATGACCCCAAGCGTACTTCCAAAGTTGTGGCAAAATGGCTTAAGGACAACAAAGTCAAGGTATTGGAGTGGCCATCACAAAGCCCTGACCTTAATCCCATAGAAAAAAAACTTGTGGGAAGAACTGAAAAAGTGTGTGTCTATATCCTGGGAAATGTTATTGTTACTTACAACCTCATGCTAATCACGATAGCTCAACCATCCCGTAGGGGTTCACCAATCACGTAGAGGTTAAATAAAGACGTACCTGTTTAAATAAAGACTCACCTGGTTAAATAAAGACTTACCTGGTTAAATAAAGACTTACCTGGTTAAATAAAGACTTACCTGGTTAAATAAAGACTCACCTGGTTAAATAAAGACTCACCTGGTTAAATAAGGACTCACCTGGTTAAATAAAGACTCACCTGGTTAAATAAAGACTTACCTGGTTAAATAAAGACTTACCTGGTTAAATAAAGACTTACCTGGTTAAATAAAGACTCACCTGGTTAAATAAAGACTCACCTGGTTAAATAAAGACTTACCTGGTAAAATAAAGACTCACCTGGTTAAATAAAGACTTACCTGGTTAAATAGACTTACCTGGTTAAATAAAGACTTACTTGGTTAAATAAAGACTTACCTGGTTAAAAAAATAAATACAAATATGCAGTGTTCTTCATGGTCAAGGTTCCAAGACCCTAAACCTATTTTGCCAGATATATCTAGCAGTGATCCACAAATGTTCCGTTTCTCCCTCCCCAACCGTCCTCTTCAGGGTTCCTGAAGAGCAGAGACCGGTCCCACCAGAAGTTCTACTGTATCTTGTTATGATTCTCATATGGTTGTAATGTTCTGTAGGGTTCCTGAAGAGCAGAGACCGGTCCCACCAGAAGTTCTACTGTATCTTGTTATGATTCTCATATGGTTGTAATGTTCTGTAGGGTTCCTGAAGAGCAGAGACCGGTCCCACCAGAAGTTCTACTGTATCTTGTTATGATTCTCATATGGTTGTAATGTTCTGTAGGGTTCCTGAAGAGCAGAGACCGGTCCCACCAGAAGTTCTACTGTATCTTGTTATGATTCTCATATGGTTGTAATGTTCTGTAGGGTTCCTGAAGAGCAGAGACCGGTCCCACCAGAAGTTTTACTGTATCTTGTTATGATTCTCATATGGTTGTAATGTTCTGTAGGGTTCCTGAAGAGCAGAGACCGGTCCCACCAGAAGTTCTACTCCCTGATGACCAAGACTCAGATGTTCATCAGATTCATAGAGGAGTGCTCCTTCGTCTCAGACAAAGACGCCAGCTTGGCCTTCTTCGATGACTGTGTGGACAAGGTACAGCTTGGTTTATAATACTGTCATCCCGGTCCTATATAGACCTATTCTCTGAAATAACCCTTCTCCATACAGCTTGGTTTATAGTACTATATCATCCTAGTCATATATAGACCTATCCTCTGTGAAATGTATCTCCCTGTCTAGTAACTATGCTATCCTCTATCAGTGTTCTTCTCCCTGTCTAGTAACTATGCTATCCTATATCAGTGTTCTTCTCCCTGTCTAGTAGCTATGCTATCCTCTATCAGTGTTCTTCTCCCTGTCTAGTAGCTATGCTATCCTCTATCAGTGTTCTTCTCCCTGTCTAGTAACTATGCTATCCTCTATCAGTGTTCTTCTCCCTGTCGAGTAGCTATGCTATCCTCTATCAGTGTTCTTCTCCCTGTCTAGTAACTATGCTATCCTCTATCAGTGTTCTTCTCCCTGTCTAGCAGCTATGCTATCCTCTATCAGTGTTCTTCTCCCTGTCTAGTAGCTATGCTATCCTCTATCAGTGTTCTTCTCCCTGTCTAGTAGCTATGCTATCCTCTATCAGTGTTCTTCTCCCTGTCTAGTAACTATGCTATCCTCTCTGTGTTCTTCTCCCTGTCTAGTAGCTATGCTATCCTCTATCAGTGTTCTTCTCCCTGTCTAGTAACTATGCTATCCTCTATCAGTGTTCTTCTCCCTGTCTAGTAGCTATACTATCCTCTATCAGTGTTCTTCTCCCTGTCTAGTAGCTATGCGATCCTCTATCAGTGTTCTTCTCCCTGTCTAGTAGCTATGCTATCCTCTATCAGTGTTCTTCTCCCTGTCTAGTAGCTATACTATCCTCTATCAGTGTTCTTCTCCCTGTCTAGTAACTATGCTATCCTCTATCAGTGTTCTTCTCCCTGTCTAGTAGCTATGTTATCCTCTATCAGTGTTCTTCTCACTGTCTAGTAGCTATGCTTGATGTCCTCTATCAGTGTTCTTCTCCCTGTCTAGTAGCTATGCTTGATATCCTCTATCAGTGTTCTTCTCCCTGTCTAGTAACTATGCTATCCTCTATCAGTGTTCTTCTCCCTGTCTAGTAGCTATGCTATCCTCTATCAGTGTTCTTCTCCCTGTCTAGTAGCTATGCTATCCTCTATCAGTGTTCTTCTCCCTGTCTAGTAGTTATGCTATCCTCTATCAGTGTTCTTCTCCCTGTCTAGTAGCTATGCTATCCTCTATCAGTGTTCTTCTCCCTGTCTAGTAGCTATGCTATCCTCTATCAGTGTTCTTCTCCCTGTCTAGTAGCTATGCTATCCTCTATCAGTGTTCTTCTCCCTGTCTAGTAGCTATGCTATCCTCTATCAGTGTTCTTCTCCCTGTCTAGTAACTATGCTATCCTCTATCAGTGTTCTTCTCCCTGTCTAGTAACTATGCTATCCTCTATCAGTGTTCTTCTCCCTGTCGAGTAGCTATGCTATCCTCTATCAGTGTTTTTCTCACTGTCTAGTAGCTATGCTATCATCTATCAGTGTTCTTCTCCCTGTCTAGTAGCTATGCGATCCTCTATCAGTGTTCTTCTCCCTGTCTAGTAGCTATGCTATCCTCTATCAGTGTTCTTCTCCCTGTCTAGTAGCTATGCTATCCTCTATCAGTGTTCTTCTCCCTGTCTAGTAGCTATGCTATCCTCTATCAGTGTTCTTCTCCCTGTCTAGTAGCTATGCTATCCTCTATCAGTGTTCTTCTCCCTGTCTAGTAGCTATGCTATCCTCTATCAGTGTTCTTCTCCCTGTCTAGTAGCTATGCTATCCTCTATCAGTGTTCTTCTCCCTGTCTAGTAGCTATGCTTGATACCCTCTACCTTTACTTTCCCTCTCCCATTCATTTCCATTCCCCGCCATTCCCCTTTACTCTGTTAAGGGCTGATGTAGGTGCAGCCAAAGCATTAACACAGCAGATTTTTACTAATTAAGTCCTTATTGAAGACCGTGGGTGTTTCTCAATATGCATACTACCCTGCTCCCCTGAGTCACTGGGTGTTTCTCAATATGCATACTACCGTGCTCCCCTGAGTCACTGGGTGTTTCTCAATATGCATACTACCGTGCTCCCCTGAGTCACTGGGTGTTTCTCAATATGCATATTACCGTGCTCTACACTCTCATGCTTCTAGTGCATTTTCCCGAGGACATTCTCTTGAGTACGCATAAAACATTCCATTTGAGAAGCACTCCCCCCTACTGTATTACCTCACACTGAGCAGCACTCCCCCCTACTGTATTACCTCACACTGAGCAGCACTCCCCCCTACTGTATTACCTCATGCTGAGCAGCACTCCCCCTACTGTATTACCTCGTGCTGAGTAGCACTCCCCCTACTGTATTACCTCATGCTGAGTAGCACTCCCCCCTACTGTATTACCTCATGCTGAGTAGCACTCCCCCTACTGTATTACCTCATGCTGAGCAGCACTTCCGTCTACTGTATTACCTCATGCTGAGCAGCACTCCCTCGACTGTATTACCTCACACTGAGCAGCACTCCCCCCTACTGTATTACCTCACGCTGAGCAGCACTCCCCCCTACTGTATTACCTCACACTAAGCAGCACTCCCCCTACTGTATTACCTCACGCCGAGCAGCACTCCCCCCTACTGTATTACCTCACGCTGAGCAGCACTCCCCCCTACTGTATTACCTCACGCTGAGTAGCACTCCCCCTACTGTATTACCTCACGCTGAGCAGCACTCCCCCCTACTGTATTACCTCAAGCTGAGTAGCTCTCCCCCTACTGTATTACCTCCCACTCCCCCTACTGTATTACCTCACGCTGAGCAGCACTCCCCCTACTGTATTACCTCACGCTGAGCAGCACTCCCCCTACTGTATTACCTCACACTGAGCAGCACTCCCCCTACTGTATTACCTCACGCTGAGCAGCACTCCCCCTACTGTATTACCTCACACTGAGCAGCACTCCCCGTACTGTATTACCTCACGCTGAGCAGCACTCCTCCTACTGTATTACCTCACGCTGAGCAGCACTCCCCCTACTGTATTACCTCACGCTGAGCAGCACTCCCCCTACTGTTTTACCTCACGCTGAGCAGCACTCCCCCTACTGTATTACCTCACGCTGAGCAGCACTCCTCCTACTGTATTACCTCACGCTGAGCAGCACTCCCCTACTGTATTACCTCACGCTGAGCAGCCCTCCCCCTACTGTATTTAGTCAGCCACCAATTGTGCAAGTTCTCCCACTTATAAAGATGAGAGAGGTCTGTAATAAAAAAAATCCAGAAAATCACATTGTAGGATTTTTTGTGAATTTATTTGCCAATTATGGTGGAAAATAAGTATTTGGTCACCTACAAACAAGCAAGATTTCTGGCTCTCAAAGACCTGTAACTTCTTCTTTAAGAGGCTCCTCTGTCCTCCACTCGTTACCTGTATTAATGGCACCTGTTTGAACTTGTTATCAGTATAAAAGACACCTGTCCACAACCTCAAACAGTCACACTCCAAACTCCACTATGGCCAAGACCAAAGAGCTGTCAAAGGACACCAGAAACAAAATTGTAGACCTGCACCAGGCTGGGAAGACTGAATCTGCAATAGGTAAGCAGCTTGGTTTGAAGAAATCAACTGTGGGAGCAATTATTAGGAAATGGAAGACATACAAGACCACTGATAATCTCCCTCGATCTGGGGCTCCACGCAAGATCTCACCCCCTGGGGTCAAAATGATCACAAGAACGGTGAGCAAAAATCCCAGAACCACACGGTGGGACCTAATGAATGACCTGCAGAGAGCTGGGACCAAAGTAACAAAGCCTACCATCAGTAACACACTACGCCACCAGGGACTCAAATCCTGCAGTGCCAGACGTGTCCCCCTGCTTAAGGCAGTACATGTCCAGGCCCATCTGAAGTTTGCTAAAGAGCATTTGGATGATCCAGAAGAAGATTGGGAGAATGTCATATGGTCAGATGAAACCAAAATATAACTTTTTGGTAAAAACTCAACTCGTCGTGTTTGGAGGACAAAGAAAGCTGAGTTGCATCCAAAGAACACCATACCTACTGTGAAGCATGGGGGTGGCACCATCATGTATTGGGGCTGTTTTTCTGCAAAGGGACCAGGACGACTGATCCGTGTAAAGGAAAGAATGAATGGGGCCATGTATCGTGAGATTTTGAGTGAAAATCTCCTTCCATCAGCAAGGGCATTGAAGATGAAACGTGGCTGGGTCTTTCAGCATGACAATGATCCCAAAAACACCGCCCGGGCAACGAAGAAGTGGCTTCGTAAGAAGCATTTCAAGAAAATCTTTGGAGGGAGTTGAAAGGGAGGGAGTTGAAAGTCCGTGTTGCCCAGCAACAGCCCCAAAACATCACTGCTCCAGAGGTGATCTGCATGGAGGAATGGGCCAAAATACCAGCAACAGTGTGTGAAAACCTTGTGAAGACTTACAAAAAATGTTTGACCTCTGTCATTGCCAACAAAGGGTATATAACAAAGTATTGAGATCAACTTTTGTTATTGACCAAATACTTATTTTCCACCACAATTTGCAATTAAATTCATAAAAAATCCTATAATGTGATTTTCTGGATTTTTTCCCCTCATTTTGTCTGTCATAGTTGAAGTGTACCAATGATGAAAATTACAGGCCTCTCTCATCTTTTTAAGTGGAAGAACTTGCACAATTGGTGGCTGACCAAATACTTTTTTGCCCCACTATAGATGTTTATGTATGGTTTTGCCAGACCCATCCAGGGATGTAGTGGAGGGTAAATGCCATTTACGCACATTCTTATTTGTGAAATAGCGTTTACTTGCCTTTTTTATTTTGTTAATGATCGTTTATCCACTTATTATTGCTTTCCCAGCGTTGATCTGAGTTGTAATCGCACCTACCTTTGCTAATGAGTGAAATCATGAATGATTCATGAATGCTCGTTATGTTCGCCTGCTCCCCTGGATTTGCCTCGTTAGCAACGCATTCACTCACCACTCTGTCCAACGGGAAACTCCGGCCACTACATAGGCCGAGTGGTGAAACAAACTACCTCAGCCCAGACCTACGGTGGCAAGTGGCAGAGAGACGCTGCTGACAGTGGGATTTTTTTTTTTTTAACATCCCTCGACTCCTGTCGTGTTAACAGACATCCCCTAAACCAAAACATCCCTCGACTCCTGTCGTGTCAACAGACATCCCCTAAACCAAAACATCCCTCGACTCCTGTCGTGTTAACAGACATCCCCCGAACCAAAACATCCCTCGACTCCTGTCGTGTCAACAGACATCCCCCGAACCAAAACATCCCTCGACTCCTGTCGTGTTAACAGACATCCCCTAAACCAAAACATCCCTCGACTCCTGCCGTGTCAACAGACATCCCCCGAACCAAAACATCCCTCGACTCCTGCCGTGTCAACAGACATCCCCTAAACCAAAACATCCCTCGACTCCTGCCGTGACATCCCCCAAACCAAAACATCCCTCGACTCCTGCCGTGTCAACAGACATCCCCCGAACCAAAACATCCCTCGACTCCTGCCGTGTCAACAGACATCCCCCGAACCAAAACATCCCTCGACTCCTGCCGTGTCAACAGACATCCCCTAAACCAAAACATCCCTCGACTCCTGCCTTGTCAACAGACATCCCCTAAACCAAAACATCCCTCGACTCCTGCTGTGTCAACAGACATCCCCTAAACCAAAACATCCCTCGACTCCTGCCGTGTCAACAGACATCCCCTAAACCAAAACATCCCTCGACTCCTGCTGTGTCAACAGACATCCCCTAAACCAAAACATCCCTCGACTCCTGCCGTGTCAACAGACATCCCCCGAACCAAAACATCCCTCGACTCCTGCCGTGTCAACAGACATCCCCCGAACCAAAACATCCCTCGACTCCTGCTGTGTCAACAGACATCCCCCGAACCAAAACATCCCTCGACTCCTGCCGTGTCAACAGACATCCCCCGAACCAAAACATCCCTCGACTCCTGCCGTGTCAACAGACATCCCCTAAACCAAAACATCCCTCGACTCCTGCCGTGTCAACAGACATCCCCTAAACCAAAACATCCCTCGACTCCTGCCGTGTCAACAGACATCCCCTAAACCAAAACATCCCTCGACTCCTGCTGTGTCAACAGACATCCCCCGAACCAAAACATCCCTCGACTCCTGCCGTGTCAACAGACATCCCCCGAACCAAAACATCCCTCGACTCCTGCTGTGTCAACAGACATCCCCTAAACCAAAACATCCCTCGACTCCTGCCGTGTCAACAGACATCCCCCGAACCAAAACATCCCTCGACTCCTGCTGTGTCAACAGACATCCCCTAAACCAAAACATCCCTCGACTCCTGCCGTGTCAACAGACATCCCCCGAACCAAAACATCCCTTGACTCCTGCCGTGTCAACAGACATCCCCCGAACCAAAACATCCCTCGACTCCTGTCGTGTCAACAGACATCCCCTAAACCAAAACATCCCTCGACTCCTGTCGTGTCAACAGACATCCCCTAAACCAAAACATCCCTCGACTCCTGTCGTGTCAACAGACATCCCCCAAACCAAAACATCCCTCGACTCCTGCCGTGTCAACAGACATCCCCCGAACCAAAACATCCCTCGACTCCTGCCGTGTCAACAGACATCCCCCGAACCAAAACATCCCTCGACTCCTGCCGTGTCAACAGACATCCCCTAAACCAAAACATCCCTCGACTCCTGCCGTGTCAACAGACATCCCCTAAACCAAAACATCCCTCGACTCCTGCTGTGTCAACAGACATCCCCCGAACCAAAACATCCCCAGAACCAAAAAAACGGATTAAGTTTGAAGCTAACGCTGAACGGAGTCTGACCTCAGCAGGACTGAAATGAAGCTAGCTATAATCAAAAGATGGGCTGGGCTATAAGTTCTCATACAAAATACCTTTTTTTTACAGAGAGTAGTGAGATAGACAGTGGTGAGTCAGGCTGCAATGACCCTAACCCAAATGAGATACACAGAGAGAAGCCAGCAGGGAGAGAGGTTAGAGAATCTTTAATCTTATCAAACACAATAACTTGTTGCTCATCAAATGTGTATAGAATACAACATTTTATAGTAAACTAATGGCCTTTTACACTGTCAGAATTAACTTTCATGTCATTATATGTTGGGACAGCCTATTGGACCTAACATTTTGTGAAATATAAAGACAATTTAATGTTATTGTCACGTACACTGAACAAAAATATAAACGCAACAATTTTAACGATTTTACTGAGTTACAGGTCATATAAGGAAATCGGTCAACATCATCAGTACTGGCTTACCACTCATGAATGTAGTAAATAGGTAGTGAAACACCTATTATTGAGTAGATCTTGTAAGATGGTGATGAATAGTAAGTCAGGTTATGGTGATCTACTGCCATCTGGTGGCGACCAGAAACAATTGCATAATAGGAACTGTTGCAAATTGATGGTCCTTAAAAAAATAATTATTAGTGCTTGTAAAAAAGTACTTGAAAGTCCTTGAATTTGACTTGTCACTGTCTGTACGAACACAGCATTTCGTGTACTTTGATTTGGACTCCGACTCCAACCCTCCCGTGCTCCAATTTGCTTAATCAGAGCACTGTAGTATGCATTTTGGGAAACACCTTAATGAGTAATTTAATTAGTTGTGTCACTGCTTGGCTGGAGCCAAAGCCTGCACCCACACTGACCCATTGTGGATAAGATTGCCCACCCCTGATTAACATCTAGTTGGTTTTCTTCCTGTAGCCTCTCCTAGCCCAATCAGCCCTTTAACCATGGTACTGTCTGGTTATTTCCTTTAACCACGGTACTGTCTGGTTATTTCCTTTAACCATGGTACTGTCTGGTTATTTCCTTTAACCACGGTACTGTCTGGTTATTTCCTTAAACCACGGTACTGTCTGGTTATTTCCTTTAACCACGGTACTGTCTGGTTATTTCCTTTAACCATGGTACTGTCTGGTTATTTCCTTTAACCATGGTACTGTCTGGTTATTTCCTTTAACCATGGTACTGTCTGGTTATTTCCTTTAACCATGGTACTGTCTGGTTATTTCCTTTAACCACGGTACTGTCTGGTTATTTCCTTTAACCATGGTACTGTCTGGTTATGTCCTTTAACCATGGTACTGTCTGGTTATTTCCTTTAACCATGGTACTGTCTGGTTATTTCCTTTAACCATGGTACTGTCTGGTTATTTCCTTTTAACCATGGTACTGTCTGGTTATTTCCTTTAACCATGGTACTGTCTGGTTATTTCCTTTAACCACGGTACTGTCTGGTTATTTCCTTTAACCATGGTACTGTCTGGTTATTTCCTTTAACCATGGTACTGTCTGGTTATTTCCTTTAACCATGGTACTGTCTGGTTATTTCCTTTAACCATGGTACTGTCTGGTTATTTCCTTTAACCATGGTACTGTCTGGTTATTTCCTTTAACCATGGTACTGTCTGGTTATTTCCTTTAACCATGGTACTGTCTGGTTATTTCCTTTAACCATGGTACTGTCTGGTTATTTCCTTTAACCATGGTACTGTCTGGTTATTTCCTTTTAACCATGGTACTGTCTGGTTATTTCCTTTAACCACGATACTGTCTGGTTATTTCCCATCAGTCCTGCTCTCCTCCAACTGTATCTAACTCAATATGCTCTCTTATCTTCTCTTCTCTTCTCTTGTTCCACCTCTCCTCTCTGCCTCCCTGTGCATGCAGCTCTACAGTGCAGACAAAGGAGGCAAGGTGAGTGTGACTGTGTCCACCCTCACACTCTACCACCCTGACATCCTACCACCCTCACACTGTACCACCCTGACACTCCACCACCCTGACATCGTACCACCCTGACACTCTACCACCCTGACATCCTACCACCCTGACATCGTACCACCCTGACACTCTACCACCCTGACATCGTACCACCCTCACACTCTACCACCCTGACATCCTACCACCCTCACACTCCACCACCCTGACATCCTACCACCCTCACACTGTACCACCCTCACACTACCACCCTGACATCCTACCACCCTCACACTGTACCACCCTCACACGCTAACACCCTGACATCCTACCACCCTGACACTCCACCACCCTGACATCGTACCACCCTGACACTCCAACACCCTGACATCCTACCACCCTCACACCCCACCACCCTGACATCCTACCACCCTCATACTGTACCACCCTGACACTCT
This sequence comes from Oncorhynchus clarkii lewisi, assembly GCF_045791955.1. Lineage (NCBI taxonomy): Eukaryota > Metazoa > Chordata > Actinopteri > Salmoniformes > Salmonidae > Oncorhynchus > Oncorhynchus clarkii. The sequence continues at coordinate 88,346,304 of NC_092152.1, forward strand.
ATCACCCTGACATCGTACCACCCTCACACTCTACAACCCTCACACTGTACCACCCTGACATCATACCAATCTACCACCCTGACATCCTACCACCCTCACACTGTACCACTCTGACACTCTACCACCCTGACATCGTACCACCCTGACATCCTACCACCCTCACACTATACCACCCTGACACTCTACCACCCTGAAATCGTACCACTCTACCACCCTGACACTCTACCATCCTGACACTCTACCACACTGACACTCTACCACTCTACTACCCTGACACTCTACCAGTCTACCACCCTGACACTCTACCATCCTGACACTATACCACACTGACACTCTACCTCTCTACCACCCTGACACTCTACCACCCTGACACTCTACCAACCTGACACTTTACCAATCTACCACCCTGACACTCTGCCATCCTGGCACTCTACCACCCTCACACTCTACCATTCTACCACCCTGACACTCTACCACCCTGACACTCTACCACCCTGACACTCTACCACCCTGACACTCTACCACTCTACCACCCTGACACTCAACCACCCTGACACTCAACCACCCTGACACTCTACCACCCTGACACTCTACCACTCTACCACCCTGACACTCTACCACTGTACCACCCTGACACTCAACCACCCTGACACTCTACCACCCTGACACTCTACCACTCTACCACCCTGACACTCAACCACCCTGACACTCTACCACCCTGACACTCTACCACCCTGACACTCTACCACTCTACCACCCTGACACTCTACCACCCTGACACTTTACCACTCTACCACCCTGACACTCTACCACCCTGACACTCTGCCATCCTGGCACTCTACCACTCTACCACCCTGACACTCTACCATTCTACCACCCTGACACTCTGACACTCTGACATCGTACCAATCTACCACCCTGACTGTCAACTAAGTTCTGTCCATACTACTGTTGCTTCATTCTTCATTCATTTATACCACCATTCTACAGGGTTTGATAGTGTGAATATATTGCTTCATGCTACAGGGTATGATAGTGTGAATATATTGCTTCATTCTACAGGGTTTGATAGTGTGAATATATTGCTTCATTCTACAGGGTATGATAGTGTGAATATATTGCTTCATGCTACAGGGTATGATAGTGTGAATATATTGCTTCATTCTACAGGGTTTGATAGTGTGAATATATTGCTTCATGCTACAGGGTATGATAGTGTGAATATATTGCTTCATGCTACAGGGTATGATAGTCGTCGTACCACTCTACCACCCTGACACTATACCACCCTGGCACTCTACCACCCTGGCACTCTACCACCCTGGCACTCTACCACCCTGACACTATACCACTCTACCACCCTGACACTATACCACTCTACCACCCTGACACTATACCACCCTGGCACTCTACCACCCTGGCACTCTACCACCCTGACACTATACCACTCTACCACCCTGACGCTCTACCACCCTGACACTATACCACTCTACCACCCTGACGCTCTACCACCCTGACACTATACCACCCTGATACTCTACCACCCTGACACTCTACCACTCTACCACCCTGACATTGTACCAATCTACCACCCTGACACTATACCACTCTACCACCCTGACATTGTACCAATCTATCACCCTGACACTATACCACTCTACCACCCTGACACTCTACCACCCTGACACTATACCACCCTGACACTCTACCACCCTGACACTATACCACTCTACCACCCTGACACTGTACCACCCTGACACTGTACCACCCTGACACTGTACCACCCTGACACTATACCACTCTACCACCCTGACACTGTACCACCCTGACACTCTACCACCCTGACACTATACCACCCTGACACTCTACCACCCTGACACTATACCACTCTACCACCCTGACACTCTACCACCCTGACACTATACCACTCTACCACCCTGACACTGTACCACCCTGACACTCTACCACCCTGACACTCTACCACCCTGACACTATACCACCCTGACACTCTACCACCCTGACACTATACCACCCTGACACTATACCACTCTACCACCCTGACACTCTATCACCCTGACACTCTACCACCCTGACACTGTACCACCCTGACACTCTACCACCCTGACACTATACCACCCTGACACTATACCAATCTACCACCCTGACACTCTACCACCCTGACACAACTGATTTACTGTCAACTAAGTTCTGTCCATACTACTGTTGCTTCATTCTACAGGGTTTGATAGTGTGAATATATTGCTTCATTCTACAGGGTATGATAGTGTGAATATGTTGCTTCATTCTACAGGGTATGATAGTGTGAATATGTTGCTTCATGCTACAGGGTATGATAGTGTGAATACATTGCTTCATGCTACAGGGTATGATAGTGTGCATATTGGGTCTCCTCGAGCCTTTCCATGGTAGGTTACCACCTCAGTCTCTGAATGTTGATGAATTCCGTTCTGCACTCAGACACTCTCAGCTATGCATGTCCCAAGTCTTCCATTTCAAGACATGATACCTAATGTGGGTCAGTAGCCCTTAGGAGCAGTTAGTGTGAACTACAGGAGGAAGTCAGCACCACCTAGCTAGCTCTCTAGGAGCAGGTTGCTGATTAACTACTGCTGTTGAGCTTCTCAGTACAGGACAGTCCACCTCTCTACTCTGTTACCTTCCCTTCTGTAGTAAAACACAGGACAGTCCACCTCTCTGTCCCTGTCTCTGCTACCTTCCCCTCTGTAGTAAAACACAGGACAGTTCACCTCTCTGTCTCTGTCTCTGTTACCTTCCCTTCTGTAGTAAAACACAGGACAGTCCACCTCTCTGTCTCTGCTACCTTCCCTTCTGTAGTAAAACACAGCGAGTCTCTCTACTCTGCTACCTTCCCTTCTGTAGTAAAACACAGGACAGTCCACCTCTCTGTCTCTGTCTCTGCTACCTTCCCTTCTGTAGTAAAACACAGGACAGTCCACCTCTCTGTCTCTGTCTCTGCTACCTTCCCCTCTGTAGTAAAACACAGGACAGTCCACCTCTCTGTCTCTGTCTCTGCTACCTTCCCTTCTGTAGTAAAACCCAGGACAGTCCACCTCTCTGTCTCTGCTACCTTCCCCTCTGTAGTAAAACACAGGACAGTTCACCTCTCTGTCTCTGTCTCTGTTACCTTCCCTTCTGTAGTAAAACACAGGACAGTCCACCTCTCTGTCTCTGCTACCTTCCCTTCTGTAGTAAAACACAGCGAGTCTCTCTACTCTGCTACCTTCCCTTCTGTAGTAAAACACAGGACAGTCCACCTCTCTGTCTCTGTCTCTGCTACCTTCCCTTCTGTAGTAAAACACAGGACAGTCCACCTCTCTGTCTCTGTCTCTGCTACCTTCCCTTCTGTAGTAAAACACAGGACAGTCCACCTCTCTGTCTCTGTCTCTGCTACCTTCCCTTCTGTAGTAAAACACAGGACAGTCCACCTCTCTGTCTCTGTCTCTGCTACCTTCCCTTCTGTAGTAAAACACAGG
>NC_092152.1:88354818-88369818 GCF_045791955.1 Oncorhynchus clarkii lewisi
CCAGCTATGTGTTAGTGAGTTAACCCCAGTGTGTTCTGCCTCCCCCAGCTATGTGTTAACCCCAGTGTGTTCTGCCTCCCCCAGCTATGCAGGTTTCCCGGTGTTGAGTCTTGATCTGTTTGACCCCATGGAAGGCCTCCGACCCCCTGCCTCTCGGCTGGCTGCCCGACAGAGCTGCCCAACTAGCCCTGCACCCATGTTCAGACGCACCAAACAGGTCAACACACACACACACACTACACAATACATACACACACACACACACACACACACACACACACACACACACACCACACACACACACACACACACACACACACACACACACACAATACACACACACACACACACACACACAATACACACATTCTTTATTGTTTAATGTCACTGATTGGCCAGAGAGTCTCCTCCCCTGATGTCTCAGGTCTGACTACTGGAAGTCCAATAAGGAGAATGAAACTCCTCAGTGTTTTGTCTGTCCAGACAAAGTGGTGTTTAATATCAATTCAATTCAAGGGGCCTTATTGTCAGGGGAAACATGTGTTAACATTGCCAAAGCAAGTGAGGTAGATAATATACAAAAGTGAAATAAACAATAGAAATTAACAGTAAACATTACAGAAAGACATTACAAATGTCATATTATATGTCTATATAGAGTGTTGTAACGACGTACAAATAGTTAAAGTACACAAGGGAAAATAAATCAACATAAATATGGGTTGTATTTACAATGGTCTTTATTCTTCACTGGTTGACCTTTTCTCGTGGCAACAGGTCACACATCTTGCTGCTGTGATGCACACTGTGGAATTTCACCCAGTAGATATGGGAGTTTTTCAAAATTGGATTTGTTTTCGAATTCTTTGTGGATCTGTGTAATCTGAGGGAAATATGTACCTCTAATATGGTCATACATTGGGCAGGAGGTTAGGAAGTGCAGCTCAGTTTCCACCTCATTTTGTGGGCAGTGAGCACATAGCCTGTCTTCTCTTGAGAGCCATGTCTGCCTACGGCGGCCTTTCTCAATAGCAAGGCTATACTCACTTGACCCTCCCAACCCTTCTCCCCCCCCGACCCCTCCAGGAGATCAAGTTGTCTCCGGTCGTGGTAATTTCCTGTATTACTAAATGATGAGAGTTACAAACCACACACCAGTCAGAGTTATACTTAAACTTCATCTTTTAATAATATGAGTTTCACCATAGCCTTGTGACTCTCAGATCAATTCAGTGTCTAAATGAATTCTGAGAGTGTCAACATAATGGCAACTGAGATCTTTCATAGCAAAGATCCACCCCTCTCAACTTACATGACAAACCACAGAGCTCAGGAACTCTTCACAAAAGTCCTTTTACTTAAAAAAGGAGTATCCCATAGCCAGATAGCATTAGCTAATAATTATCGTTCAGTTTGGTCTCTTAGACGAGGTTCTACTTCTCGTTCTTGGTACTTCATAGTACCAAAAACATTACCTCATCCAATGGCATATATCAGTTGTCAATTCTAGATGCTCCCATCTCAAATACACCCCCTCCTGGACAAGCTCACTGAGGGCAGTGAGCCTCTAGGTCATATACTAGGTCAAGATAAGTGCCACATCAGAGGGGACATACAATGGTTCCAGACACTGCCGTACTCCTCCCCCCCCAATGGGAAAAGGAGGGAGTGACTGGAGTACAGACATTGTGGAGCCCTTCACATGGTTTAGGAATAGTTACAGACACATTCAAATATGAAGACAATCCTGACCTCTCCCCACTCTGGGCTCCAAGTGACCAAGCCCTAGCTGAGAAGGGATACATGCAACTGCCAACACTATAGTCCAAAGGGAAACATTCTAATGACAAGTATCTCACAAGCATATTATGAAAATAAAACATCTCATCTATGTTACCCAACTTATTCTGATTCATCCCCAACAGTCTCCAGACCTGTTGTTGAATATTTCTCTGTCTACATTGACCCTCTCAACCCTTCTCCCCTCCGACCCCTCCAGGAGATCAAGTTGTCTCAGAAGTTAGCCAAGAAGTACTCTTCCATCCCTCAGATGTGGTCCAAGTGTCTGCTGTGCCACTGCTACGGCCTGTGGTTCATCTGTCTGCCGTCCTACGTCAAGGTGTGCCACTCCAAGGTGCGGGCGCTGCGCACCGCCTACGACGTCCTCAGGAAGATGCAGGACAAGAAACTACAGCCTCCCGACGAGGTACGGTGGTAGTTTATCCCCTAGTCTCTCTCTCTCACTTTCTGTCTGTCTCTGTCTCTCTCTCTCTATCTCTCACTCTCTGTCTGTCTCTGTCTCTCTCTCTCTATCTCTCACTCTCTGTCTGTCTCTGTCTCTCTCTCTCTCTCTCTGTCTCTCTCTCTTTCTCTCTGTCTCTCTCTCTCTCTATTACAGTTATAGAATTGTGTATCTCTTCTGCTCTAGCTATGCTACATGGTGTTGTCATGGTAACATTTAGATAATAACTCTGTATCTACCTGCCTTCTATTCAAGGTGTGATGTTTTTTTATTTTATCTAACCCTGTTTCCTGTCCAGGTCTGTTACAGGGTCTCGATGCAGCTGTGTGGTCAGTACGGCCGGACAACCCTGTCTAACCCTAACCCTGTTTCCTGACCAGGTGTGTTACAGGGTCTTGATGCAGCTGTGTGGTCAGTACGGCCAGCCAGTCCTGTCTAACCCTAACCCTGTTTCCTGACCAGGTGTGTTACAGGGTCTCGATGCAGCTGTGTGGTCAGTACGGCCGGACAACCCTGTCTAACCCTAACCCTGTTTCCTGACCAGGTGTGTTACAGGGTCTTGATGCAGCTGTGTGGTCAGTACGGCCAGCCAGTCCTGTCTAACCCTAACCCTGTTTCCTGTCCAGGTGTGTTACAGGGTATTGATGCAGCTGTGTGGTCAGTACGGCCGGACAACCCTGTCTAACCCTAACCCTGTTTCCTGACCAGGTGTGTTACAGGGTCTTGATGCAGCTGTGTGGTCAGTACGGCCGGACAACCCTGTCTAACCCTAACCCTGTTTCCTGTCCAGGTCTGTTACAGGGTCTCGATGCAGCTGTGTGGTCAGTACGGCCGGACAACCCTGTCTAACCCTAACCCTGTTTCCTGTCCAGGTCTGTTACAGGGTCTCGATGCAGCTGTGTGGTCAGTACGGCCGGACAACCCTGTCTAACCCTAACCCTGTTTCCTGTCCAGGTGTGTTACAGGGTCTTGATGCAGCTGTGTGGTCAGTACGGCCGGACAACCCTGTCTAACCCTAACCCTGTTTCCTGTCCAGGTCTGTTACAGGGTCTTGATGCAGCTGTGTGGTCAGTACGGCCGGACAACCCTGTCTAACCCCAACCCTGTTTCCTGTCCAGGTGTGTTACAGGGTCTTGATGCAGCTGTGTGGTCAGTACGGCCAGCCAGTCCTGTCTAACCCTAACCCTGTTTCCTGTCCAGGTGTGTTACAGGGTATTGATGCAGCTGTGTGGTCAGTACGGCCAGCCAGTCCTGTCTAACCCTAACCCTGTTTCCTGTCCAGGTGTGTTACAGGGTATTTATTGATGCAGCTGTGTGGTCAGTACGGCCAGCCAGTCCTGTCTAACCCTAACCCTGTTTCCTGTCCAGGTGTGTTACAGGGTCTTGATGCAGCTGTGTGGTCAGTACGGCCGGACAACCCTGTCTAACCCTAACCCTGTTTCCTGACCAGGTGTGTTACAGGGTCTTGATGCAGCTGTGTGGTCAGTACGGCCAGCCAGTCCTGTCTAACCCTAACCCTGTTTCCTGTCCAGGTCTGTTACAGGGTCTTGATGCAGCTGTGTGGTCAGTACGGCCGGACAACCCTGTCTAACCCTAACCCTGTTTCCTGACCAGGTGTGTTACAGGGTCTTGATGCAGCTGTGTGGTCAGTACGGCCGGACAACCCTGTCTAACCCTAACCCTGTTTCCTGACCAGGTGTGTTACAGGGTCTTGATGCAGCTGTGTGGTCAGTACGGCCAGCCAGTCCTGTCTAACCCTAACCCTGTTTCCTGTCCAGGTCTGTTACAGGGTCTTGATGCAGCTGTGTGGTCAGTACGGCCAGCCAGTCCTGGCGGTCAGAGTTCTGTTTGAGATGAAGAAGGCTGGAGTCCAACCTAACGCCATCACCTACGGCTACTACAACAAGGTACGGTTCCTGCAGCTGACTTTTTCTTATGGCAGCGCAATGTGCCAAATGGTGACATGTCTATGACATATTTATCTGTCCTGTGTGGAACCTGCAAAGATGCTGGAGAGGGGGTTTAGTTGAGTCTTATAGCTAAAGCTATCTAGTACACATCTAGCTTAGTGGTTAGAGCGTCGGGCCAGTAACCAAAAGGTTGCTTGATCGAATCCCCGAGCTGACAAGGTAAAAATATATTTTAATGTACCTACCGCCGTCCCCTGAGGACTGGGTTGAGAAACCCTGTTTCACCAACACTAGAACAAGATATTATAATGTACCTTCCTGTCAGGTGGTATTACTGGTGGTAATACTCAGTGTCTTCCTGTCAGGTTGTACAGCACCTTCCTGTCAGGTTGTCAGTACCTTCCTGTCAGGTTGAACAGTGTCTTCCTGTCAGGTTGTACAGTGTCTTCCTGTCAGGTTGTCAGTGTCTTCCTGTCAGGTTGTACAGTGTCTTCCTGTCAGGTTGTACAGTGTCTTCCTGTCAGGTTGTCAGTGTCTTCCTGTCAGGTTGTACAGTGTCTTCCTGTCAGGTTGTACAGTGTCTTCCTGTCAGGTTGTACAGTGTCTTCCTGTCAGGTTGTCAGTACCTTCCTGTCAGGTTGTCAGTGTCTTCCTGTCAGGTTGTACAGTATCTTCCTGCCAGGTTGTCAGTTCCTTCCTGTCAGGTTGTACAGTGTCTTCCTGTCAGGTTGTCAGTACCTTCCTGTCAGGTTGTCAGTTCCTTCCTGTCAGGTTGTACAGTACCTTCCTGTCAGGTTGTACAGTGTCTTCCTGTCAGGTTGTACAGTGTCTTCCTGTCAGGTTGTACAGTGTCTTCCTGTCAGGTTGTACAGTGTCTTCCTGTCAGGTTGTACAGTTCCTTCCTGTCAGGTTGTCAGTACCTTCCTGTCAGGTTGTACAGTACCTTCCTGTCAGGTTGTACAGTGTCTTCCTGTCAGGTTGTACAGTTCCTTCCTGTCAGGTTGTACAGTTCCTTCCTGTCAGGTTGTACAGTTCCTTCCTGTCAGGTTGTACAGTTCCTTCCTGTCAGGTTGTCAGTATCTTCCTGTCAGGTTGTCAGTACCTTCCTGTCAGGTTGTAGAGTTCCTTCCTGTCAGGTTGTACAGTGTCTTCCTGTAGCAAGGCTTTCCAGGAACTGTCACTACCTTTTTAAATCCTTCTACAATACCTATCAGTCAGTAATGTCACTGTAGTTACCTCATCAAGGTTACAGTGTCTGCATCCCAAAGTACACCCTATGCCCTTTATATAGCACTCCTTTTGACCAGGGCCTGTAGGACTCAGATTAAACGTAGTGCACTGTATAGGGAATAGGGCCCCATTTAGGAGTCATCCAGTATGTTCTGAGTCCGCTGGCTCACAGGTCAGGAAGCAGACACAGTTTTAGGTCTCCACGGTTGCAGCCTGCGGCACCAGACACTATAATCACACAGGACATTACAACGAGCTGTGAGGCTGTCAGCCTGTCAGCCTGTCAGCAGACCTGGGCCGCATCCCAAATACCACCCCATTCTCTTTATAGTCCACTTCTTTTCACCAGAGTCTATAGAGCATCCCATAGGGCTCTGGTCTAAAGTAGTGCACTACTACTACTGCACTATATAGGGAATAGGATGGCATTTGGGATGCGGGCTCTGGTAACCCGGGCAGTAAATGAACGCCTGACCAGTGATGTTTACAGTAAAGGAAGGTTATCTCTGAGCAGGATGGATCCGTGTTGAAGGTTACAGCACCGCTGTCCTGTACTATCTGTTCCCCTGTGGCACTCTGTTAGCCTCCCAAATGGCATCATATTCCCTATTGGCCCTGGTCTAATGCAGTGCACTATATAGGGAATAGGGTGCCATTTTGGATGCTGATAATCTGGGAGTAATAGAGGGAGTTATTTTAGCCTGGTCTGTCGGTGAGGAAGGTATATTAGCCTGGTCTGTCGGTTAGGAAGGTATATTAGCCTGGGGTATTACCACCAGTATTACCACCAGTATTACCACCAGTATTACCACCGGTATTACCAGGAGTATTACCAGCAGTATTACCACTAGTATTACCACCAGTGTTATCACCAGTATTACCAGGAGTATTACCACTAGTATTACCACCAGTATTACCAGGAGTATTACCAGCAGTATTACCACTAGTATTACCACCAGTATTACTACCAGTATTACCACCAGTATTACCAGGAGTATTACCACCAGTATTACCAGGAGTATTACCACCGGGCATTACCACCAGTATTACCACCATTATTACCACGAGTATTACCACCAGTATTACCACCAGTATTACCAGGAGTATTACCACCAGTATCACCACCAGTATCACCACCAGTATTACCACCAGTATTACCACCAGTATTACCAGGAGTATTACCACCAGGCATTACCACCAGTATTACCACCAGTATTACCACCAGTATTACCACGAGTATTACCACCAGTATTACCAGGAGTATTACCACCAGTATTACCATGAGTATTACCACCAGTATTACCAGGAGTATTACCACCAGTATTACCAGGAGTATTACCACTAGTATTACCACCAGTATCACCACCAGTATCACCACCAGTATCACCACCGGTATTACCAACAGTATTACCTTCAGTATTACCAGGAGTATTACCACCAGTATTACCAGGAGTATTATCTTCAGTATTACCATCAGTATTACCACCAGTATCACCACCAGTATTACCAGGAGTATCACCACCAGTATCACCACCAGTATTACCACCAGTATTACCACCAGTATCACCACCAGTATTACCAGGAGTATTACCACCAGTATTACCACCAGTATCACCACCAGTATCACCACCTGTATTACCACGAGTTTTACCACCAGTGTTACTAGGAGTTTTACCACCAGCGTTACTAGGAGTTTTACCAGGAGTATTACCAGGAGTTTTACCAGGAGTATAACCAGGAGTTTTACCACCAGTGTTACTAGGAGTTTTACAAGGAGTATTACCAGGAGTTTTACAAGGAGTATTGCCAGGAGTTTTACAAGGAGTATTACCAGGAGTTTTACCAGGAGTATTACCAGGAGTTTTACCACCAGTGTTACTAGGAGATTTACCAGCAGTGTTACTAGGAGTTTTACCATCAGTGTTACTAGGAGTTTTACCACCAGTGTTACTGGGAGTTTTACCACCAGTGTTATTAGGAGTTTTACCACCAGTGTTACTAGGAGTTTTACCACCAGTGTTACCAGGAGATTTACCACCAGTGTTACTAGGAGTTTTACCACCAGTGTTACCAGGAGTTTTACCACCAGTGTTACTAGGAGTTTTATCACCAGTGTTACTAGGAGTTTTACCACCAGTGTTACTAGGAGTTTTACCACCAGTGTTACTAGGAGTTTTACCACCAGTGTTACCAGGAGATTTACCACCAGTGTTACTAGGAGTTTTACCACCAGTGTTACCAGGAGTTTTACCACCAGTGTTACCAGGAGTTTTACCACCAGTGTTACCAGGAGTTTTACCACCAGTGTTACCAGGAGTTTTACCACCAGTGTTACTAGGATGGACTGCAACGAAGGCTACTGTCATTTATTGCTTTTGTTGTTGGCCTGCTGTTTGGAACTACAATGACTTTCTGTCTGTATATTTGTCGGTGTGTCTGTATGTGTGTGTGAGTGTGTGTTTAAGTAAGGACGTGTAGCCAATATCGGTGAGTTCATAATTATGCTTATTTTTCCCTCCACTCCTCTTCCTCCTCCCCCTTTCCTCCTCCTCTTCTCCAATTCCCCCCCCCCCCTCCTCTCCCTCTCCTCCCCCTCTCCTCCCCCTCCTCTCCTCCTCTCCCCCTCTCCTCCCCCTCCTCTCCTACTCCTCCTCCCCCCTCCTCCCCCTTTCCTCCTCTCCCCCTCATCCCTCTCCTCTCCTCCTCTTCCAGGCGGTGTTAGAGTCTACCTGGCCCTCCAGTACCAGAGGAGGTTACTTCATGTGGATGAAGCTGAGGAACGTGGTTATGGGTGTGGCTCAGTTCAGACAGGCGCTACGCAAACAGCAGCCTCCACCCACTCAGAGCCCTCTGTCAGGTAACCATGACGATGCACCGCGCTCCTTCTCTCAGAGTGCCGGGGTTAGGCTGTGATTGTAAAGTGCTGTGAACTTAACACTCTGTGATGTTATTGTGAGGTTGCTGATTTGTCTGACAAGACAAGACAGCTGTGCATGCTTCTTTATGAAATGTGTTGGTTTGGATCTGATGCTACGCGTCAGTGTAATAGTGGATGTGTCTGAAAGAACAATGTGAGAGAGGTGTCTGTCGTTTCTAACACATATTACATACATACCGCCATACATCATTCATCACATTAGAACAGATTCAGTAGAACCCTTCAGATCACAATACATGAAATATACACTGCCCCTGCACACCCTTTGAGGTGTGGTGCTGTCTGGTGCTGTGTGGTGCTGTGTGGTGCTGTCTGGTTCTGTCTGGTGCTGTGTGGTTCTGTCTGGTGCTGTGTGGTGCTGTGTGGTGCTGTGTGGTTCTGTCTGGTGCTGTGTGGTTCTGTCTGGTGCTGTGTGGTTATGTGTGGTTCTGTGTGGTTCTGTCTGGTGCTGTATGGTGCTGTGTGGTTCTGTCTGGTGCTGTGTGGTTCTGTGTGGTTCTGTCTGGTGCTGTGTGGTGCTGTCTGGTTCTGTCTGGTGCTGTGTGGTGCTGTCTGGTTCTGTCTGGTGCTGTCTGGTGCTGTCTGGTGCTGTGTGCTTCTGTGTGGTGCTGTCTGGTGCTGTCTGGTTCTGTCTGGTGCTGTCTGGTGCTGTGTGGTTCTGTCTGGTGCTGTGTGGTGCTGTGTGGTTCTGTCTGGTGCTGTGTGGTGCTGTGCTGGCTACTCTTGCCCTCCACCTGGGCCACACCCACCACACAGGGAAGGCAGTCGCGGGAGCTGCCACTCAAGTCCCTAGCCTTTTACAATCATCTCTGTCTGGTTTCGGTCACTGTTTTATTTACTGCATTTTATACATTTTAATAAAAACTCCACTTTGTCCATGACTGCCAACAGAGGCTCATCTTATGGTGCTGTCTGGTGCTGTGTGCTTCTGTCTGGTGCTGTGTGGTTCTGTCTGGTGCTGTGTGGTTCTGTCTGGTGCTGTGTGGTTCTGTCTGGTTCTGTCTGCTGTGTGGTTCTGTCTGGTGCTGTGTGGTGCGGTGTGGTGCTGTGTGGTGCTATGTGGTTCTGCGTGGTTCTATGTGGTGCTGTCTGGTTCTATCTGGTGCTGTGTGGTGCTGTCTGGTGCTGTCTGGTACTGTGTGGTGCTGTCTGATGTTGTGTGGTGCTGTCTGGTGTTGTGTGGTGCTGTCTGGTGTTGTGTGGTGCTGTCTGGTGTTGTGTGGTGCTGTCTGGTGCTGTGTGGTGTTGTGTGGTGCTGTCTGGTGTTGTCTGGTGTTGTGTGGTGCTGTGTGGTGCTGTGTGGTGTTGTGTGGTGCTGTGTGGTGCTGTCTGGTGCTGTGTGGTGCTGTCTGGTGCTGTGTGGTGCTGTCTGGTGTTGTGTGGTGCTGTCTGGTGTTGTCTTGTGTTGTGTTTTGCTGTCTGGTGCTGTGTGGTGCTGTCTGGTGTTGTGTGGTGCTGTCTGGTGTTGTCTGGTGTTGTGTGGTGCTGTGTGGTGCTGTGTGGTGCTGTCTGGCAAAACTTAGAACTCAAAAGTTCCTCAATCTTCTCTCCATGTGCAGTGAACTTGTACTGTATTGTGTTGTATTGTGTTGTATTGTACTGTATTGTGTTGTATTGTACTGTATTGTGTTGTATTGTACTGTATTGTGTTGTATTGTACTGTATTGTGTTGTATTGTACTGTATTGTGTTGTATTGTACTGTATTGTGTTGTATTGTACTGTACTGTATTGTGTTGTGTTGTATTGTATTGTACTGGCACCAGCACCTCCAGTAAAACACTGTAGTCCTCTAGTGACCTATAAAACACTGTAGTCCTCTAGTGACCTGTAGTCCTCTAGTGACCTATAAAACACTCTAGTCCTCTAGTGACCTGTAAAACACTGTAGTCCTCTAGTGACCTATAAAACACTGTAGTCCTCTAGTAACCTATAAAACACTCTAGTAACCTATAAAACACTGTAGTCCTCTAGTGACCTATAAAACACTGTAGTCCTCTAGTAACCTATAAAACACTGTAGTCCTCTAGTGACCTATAAAACACTGTAGTCCTCTAGTGACCTATAAAACACTGTAGTCCTCTAGTGACCTATAAAACACTGTAGTCCTCTAGTGACCTATAAAACACTGTAGTCCTCTAGTGACCTATAAAACACTGTAGTCCTCTAGTGACCTATAAAACACTGTAGTCCTCTAGTAACCTATAAAACACTGTAGTCCTCTAGTGACCTATAAAACACTGTAGTCCTCTAGTGACCTATAAAACACTGTAGTCCTCTAGTGACCTATAAAACACTGTAGTCCTCTAGTGACCTATAAAACACTGTAGTCCTCTAGTGACCTATAAAACACTGTAGTCCTCTAGTGACCTGTAAAACACTGTAGTCCTCTAGTGACCTATAAAACACTGTAGTCCTCTAGTGACCTATAAAACACTGTAGTCCTCTAGTGACCTATAAAACACTCTAGTGACCTATAAAACACTGTAGTCCTCTAGGGACCTATAAAACACTGTAGTCCTCTAGTGACCTATAAAACACTGTAGTCCTCTAGTGACCTATAAAACACTGTAGTCCTCTAGTGACCTATAAAACACTCTAGTGACCTATAAAACACTGTAGTCCTCTAGTGACCTATAAAACACTGTAGTCCTCTAGTGACCTATAAAACACTGTAGTCCTCTAGTAACCTATAAAACACTGTAGTCCTCTAGTGACCTATAAAACACTGTAGTCCTCTAGTGACCTATAAAACACTGTAGTCCTCTAGGGACCTATAAAACCCTGTTGCTTCAATTCACTGTGGCCCACTAGGATCTGGGTTAAAGATGTCTTGACACACACACACTGTACAGTCCATAATATTTAAGTTGGTCTAAAGCCAGACGGACCCATTTTGTGTTGACATCCAGGCCGTGGATCACTCCTTGCTGCGCTGCACAGACACCTTTAGAGGAGTTCACTCACTTCACACACATCCCTCACATCCTTTCACACATCCCTCACATCCTTTCACACATCCCTCACATCCTTTCACACATCCCTCACATCCTTTCACACATCCCTCACATCCTTTTGGTTTTCACAGAAAGTTCACAGACAAATTGATTTAGGCTACATATTCCTCGCTGAAGAACCATTACAGAAAAAGTAATTCACCCCTTAATAATACTGACTCCCCATCCCGCATGCGTGATCATCGCCTTACACTAGTTAGCATAACGCAACGGACATAAATATCCCTAGAAAATATTACTATTCATGAAATCACAAATGAAATATATTGAGACACAGCTTAGCCTTTTGTTAATCACCCTGTCATCTCAGATTTTCAAATATGCTTTACAGCCAAAGCTAGACAAGCATTTGTGTAAGTTTATCGATAGCCTAGCATTGCATTTTGTCCAGCTAGCAGCAGGTAACTTGGTCACGGAAATCAGAAAAGCAATCAAATTAAATCGTTTACCTTTGATGAGCTTCGGATGTTTTCACTCACGAGACTCCCAGTTAGATAGCAAATGTTCCTTTTTTCCAAAAATATTATTTTTGTATTTTTTAAATTATGAAAATACTGTCACAACAGGTTTTAACACCTTGTTTTTGAGGAGCCAAAATGGTGTCCAAGTTTCTCTTAATGCCTTGTTGTCTTTGGAGCAGATGGCAGCGACCTGGACGCTGTGAGTCACGGCAGCCTGGATAGCTCTGCCGACACGAACACGGCCGAGCAGGGCCCCTACGCCCCTGACTCCATCAAAGTAGACCCCACTGACGATAGGCGTAGCACAGGTACACCTCAAAATGGCTGCCGACTAGGCCATCTTACTACGCCTTTTCTCAGTCTGACACGTCCTTTTTTTCTCCTCTCTCATTGGTTCCACACGGCCTCCCTCCACCGCCTCCCACCTCTCTCATTGGTTCCACACGGCCTCCCTCTACCTCCTCCCTGCTCTCTCCCTCTTCCTTTCTCTGCCTGCTCCTTACATCCTTCCTTACATCCTTCCTTTCTTCCTCTCTTCTTTCATGGCTTGTTGTCTCCGTGTTTTTCCTCCTTCACTATGGTTGCTCTGCTGTCTCCTTACCTACCTGCCCACTCCGTCCGTCCCTACCTGCCTGTGCCTGTGCTGTGTGTGCCCGTGCATGCAGTCAGCCGCGGGGACTGGGGCGGTGTGGGGTCGGACACCCGGTCGGGTCACTCACACTGGGGGGGTTCTGACCTCCACTCCCCCCACCACTCAGGTAAATCTATGAACTCTCTTTCTTTCACTATACCTCTCCCTGATACGCTGCCCCTTTCTCAGTGTCTCTCTACCTCAATCTCTGTTTCCCCCTCTACCCCTCTCTCTCCGGCTATCTTTCTCTTTGGCTCGCTCTATATCTAGTTCTATCTCTATGTCTAGTTCTGTCTCTGTCTCTATATCTAGTTCTGTCTCTATATCTAGTTCTGTCTCTATATCTAGTTCTGTCTCTCCTTCTCTCTCTCTCTGTCCACTCTTCACCTCCTCTACTGTGTCGTCTCTAGTTCTGTCTCTCCTTCTCTCTCTCTGTCCACTCTTCACCTCCTCTACTGTGTCGTCTCTAGTTCTGTCTCTCCTCTCTCTCTCTGTCCACTCTTCACCTCCTCTACTGTGTCGTCTCTAGTTCTGTCTCTCCTTCTCTCTCTCTCTGTCCACTCTTCACCTCCTCTACTGTGTCGTCTCTAGTTCTGTCTCTCCTTCTCTCTCTCTGTCCACTCTTCACCTCCTCTACTGTGTCGTCTCTAGTTCTGTCTCTCCTTCTATCTCTCTCTGTCCACTCTTCACCTCCTCTACTGTGTCGTCTCTAGTTCTGTCTCTCCTTCTCTCTCTCTGTCCACTCTTCACCTCCTCTACTGTGTCGTCTCTAGTTCTGTCTCTCCTTCTCTCTCTCTCTGTCCACTCTTCACCTCCTCTACTGTGTCGTCTCTAGTTCTGTCTCTCCTTCTCTCTCTCTCTGTCCACTCTTCACCTCCTCTACTGTGTCGTCTCTAGTTCTGTCTCTCCTTCTCTCACTCTCTGTCCACTCTTCACCTCCTCTACTGTGTCGTCTCTAGTTCTGTCTCTGTCTCTATATCTAGTTCTGTCTCTATATCTAGTTCTGTCTCTATATCTAGTTCTGTCTCTCCTTCTCTCTCTCTCTGTCCACTCTTCACCTCCTCTACTGTGTCGTCTCTAGTTCTGTCTCTCCTTCTCTCTCTCTGTCCACTCTTCACCTCCTCTACTGTGTCGTCTCTAGTTCTGTCTCTCCTTCTCTCTCTCTCTGTCCACTCTTCACCTCCTCTACTGTGTCGTCTCTAGTTCTGTCTCTCCTTCTCTCTCTCTCTGTCCACTCTTCACCTCCTCTACTGTGTCGTCTCTAGTTCTGTCTCTCCTTCTCTCTCTCTGTCCACTCTTCACCTCCTCTACTGTGTCGTCTCTAGTTCTGTCTCTCCTTCTATCTCTCTCTGTCCACTCTTCACCTCCTCTACTGTGTCGTCTCTAGTTCTGTCTCTCCTTCTCTCTCTCTGTCCACTCTTCACCTCCTCTACTGTGTCGTCTCTAGTTCTGTCTCTCCTTCTCTCTCTCTCTGTCCACTCTTCACCTCCTCTAGTGTGTCGTCTCTAGTTCTGTCTCTCCTTCTCTCTCTCTCTGTCCACTCTTCACCTCCTCTACTGTGTCGTCTCTAGTTCTGTCTCTCCTTCTCTCACTCTCTGTCCACTCTTCACCTCCTCTACTGTGTCGTCTCTGTGGCCTCTTCGTCTGAACTCCTCCTTTTTACTCATCTGTCTCTTTTTTTTAGGTTTTCCTCTCCTTCACTTTGAAAGCCACAGTTAACAATGTAGCAATGTAGCAATTACAGAACAACTTCCAAGGATGAAGGACTTTCATTTGGATTATAATGAATGGTTTTAGATCAGGGGTGTCAAACTCATTTTGGTCTTCGCCGATGTCTGGAGGGGTTGCAATTAAAATTGGTATAAAAAAAAATGTCCTCAACATTTACCAGAAAATAGTCCCATATCCATCGCTGGCCATTGAATGGGTTCGCTGGCCAGTCTGTATGTTTGACACTCCTGGTTTAGATAATACAGATGACTACACTCCAGATGTCTTTGAAAGCAGAGGTTCTGTGTTGTAGTTCCGTAGGGCAGTCTTGAGGGTTGAGTGTAGTGTCTTGTTGTTAAGGTAGTTAGGTTGTCATCTTATCGTAGAGAGAGACAGACAGAGAGAGAGAGATACATAGAGATGTACACTGTACACAATTTCATGAGCTGAAATAAAAGATCCCAGAAATGTTCCATAGGCACCAAAAGCTTATTTCTCTGACTAAACAGCGTAGTCATTACACAGGTGCACCTTGTGCTGGGGACAATAAAAGGCCACTCTAAAATGTGCCGTTTTGTCACTCAAACCAATGCCACAGATGTCTCAAGTTGAGGGAGAATGCAATTGGCATGCAGACTGCAAGAATGTCCACCAGAGCTGTTGCCAGAGAATTGAATGTTCATTTCTCTACCATAAGCCACCTCCAACGTCATTTTAGACAATTTGTCAGTTCCGTCCAACCGGCCTTTCAACCGCAGACCACGTGTATGGTGTTGTGTGGGCGAGCGGTTTGCTGATGTCAACGTTGTGAACAGAGTTCCCTCCATGGTGGAGGTGCGGTTATGGTATGGGGCAGGCTTAAG
>NC_092152.1:88372318-88379818 GCF_045791955.1 Oncorhynchus clarkii lewisi
TCCCTATGACGATGTAGCCTGTGAGCCCAAGAGTTCAACCAGCACAGGTAAATACCTGGAACTAACTGTCCCTATGACGATGTAGGCTGTGAGCCCAAGAGGTCAACCAGCACAGGTAAATACCTGGAACTAACTGTCCCTATGACGATGTAGGCTGTGAGCCCAAGAGGTCAACCAGCACAGGTAAATACCTGGAACTAACTGTCCCTATGACGATGTAGCCTGTGAGCCCAAGAGGTCAACCAGCACAGGTAAATACCTGGAACTAACTGTCCCTATGACGATGCAGCCTGTGAGCCCAAGAGGTCAACCAGCACAGGTAAATACATTTGATTTTTACCTTACTCCGATTTCAGATAAACAGAGGAAAGTGTTTTTCATAAACTGCCGACTGCCATGATCCATGTAATACCAAACTATTAGTGACTGTAAACGTCCTCACTGCCTCCCTCTCCCCCTCTCTTTCTCTCCCCCTCTCTTTCTCTCCCCCTCCCTCCCTCTCCCCCTCTCTTTCTCTCCCCCTCCCTTCAATCCCTACTTCCCTCTCTCGTAACTCTCCCTCCACCCTTCTTCCCTCTCCTCTCTCTTTTCTCCCTCCCTCCCTCTCTCCCTACCTCCCTTCCTCCCTCTCCTCTCTCTTCTCTCCCCCTCCCTCACTCCATACCTCCCTCTCCCCCTCCTCTCTCTTCTCTCCCTCTCCCTGTCTCTTCTCCCTCCCTCACTCCATACCTCCTCCTCCTCTCCTCCCTCTTCTCTCCCCATACCTCCCCCTCCTCTGTCTTCTCTCCCTCTCCCTGTCTCTTCCCCCCCCATCCTCTCTCCAGACCATGTAGCAGGTCTCCTGTTGAGCTCCTCTCTGAATGAGGTAGGTGTGGTTGAGACCAACAGTCTGAGGAGGAGACATCTCAGTGCCCTTGAGGAGGGAGGTGTCAGTGGGAGTAGTGGAGGAGGAGGAGGTGAGCCATAACTATAATCCATAACTGATCTATCTAGTGTCTGTTTACTGTCTGTCTGTCTTCCATGATGTATTGGATGTCTCTGTAGTGCAGGGCTGGAGGATGTGAGTCAGTTGTATCTATCACCCAGAACTATTTCCTGTCTAGTTGTGTCTGTCTTGACATTCTGCCTTGTTTATTTGGCTCTATATCTGTACTGGATGGTAGGTGATGGCTGTGAGCCTGCTGTAACTATCCATCAGAACTCACCTAGCGATTTAGACTTGTATTGATTGTCTAGTTGTGATGTCTCAATCTGTACTGTATAGTAGATGGTAGGTGATGTCTCCATCTGTACTGTATAGTAGATGGTAGGTGATGTCTCCATCTGTACTGTATAGTAGATGGTAGGTGATGTCTCCATCTGTACTGTATAGTAGATGGTAGGTGATGTCTCCATCTGTACTGTATATTAGATGGTAGGTGATGTCTCCATCTGTACTGTATAGTAGATGGTAGGTGATGGCTGTATAGTAGATGGTAGGTGATGGCTGTATAGTAGATGGTAGGTGATGGCTGTATAGTAGATGGTAGGTGATGGCTGTATAGTAGATGGTAGGTGATGGCTGTATAGTAGATGGTAGGTGATGTCTCCATCTGTACTGTATAGTAGATGGTAGGTGATGGCTGTATAGTAGATGGTAGGTGATGGCTGTATAGTAGATGGTAGGTGATGGCTGTATAGTAGATGGTAGGTGATGGCTGTATAGTAGATGGTAGGTGATGGCTGTATAGTAGATGGTAGGTGATGGCTGTATAGTAGATGGTAGGTGATGGCTGTATAGTAGTTGTGCTTTACTCAGTTTACTGTATGTTGTGTAGAACATGTCATGTTTCAGGAGAATTGTTTCTTTCCTGCTCAAAGGACCATGACAGATAGAGATAATAAAGTATCCTCCTCTCCCCTCCTCTCTTCTCCTCCCTCCTTTCCTCTCCCCTCCTCTCTCATCCTCCTCTCCCCTCCTCTCACCTCACCTCCTCTCCCCTCTCCTCTTCTCCTCTCCCCTACCCTCTCCTCACCTCCTCTCCCCTCCTTTTACCTCCTCTCTTCTCCCCTTCTCTCTCCACCTCTCCCATTGTCTCTCCTCTCTCCTCCTCTCTCCTCCTCTCACCTCCTCTCCCCTCCTTTCCTCTCCCCTCCTCTCACCTCACCTCCTCTTCTCCTCTCCCCTCCCCTCTCCTCTTCTATCCTCTCCCCTCTTCACCTCTTCTCCCCTCCTCTCCAGGCCATGACTGGCAGGGTGTGCGAGGGTGCAGACTGAGTGGAGACAACAGGGTTGGCAGTGGTAGCAGTGGCACTCCAGTGTTGGGTCTGGGACTGCACCAGGGAGAGACTGATCCAGCCAGGATAGCAGAGAACCTGGGGGCAGACACCAAGATCCTCCAGGGGACCAGCTTCAGCCAGACCAACAGGCCGCAGTCGTTAGTCCTGGGAGGGTCAGAGGGGGTTGGAGCAGCCGGGGGAAGAACCAGGTGAACATCATTGATGTGGAACGTTACTGACCCGCTGACATCTTGTGAAAGAGATTTGATCTCAGTGAGAGTAACCTGTATTAATAAAGGCAGAGGGAGAGTAACCTGTATTTTATAAAGGGAGAGTAGCCTGTATTAATAAAGGGAGAGGGAGAGTAACCTGTATTAATAAAGGTAGAGGGAGAGTAACCTGTATTAATAAAGGGAGAGTAACCTGTATTAATAAAGGTAGAGGGAGAGTAACCTGTATTAATAGAGGGAGAGGGAGAGTAACCTGTATTAATAGAGGGAGAGTAACCTGTATTAATAAAGGCAGAGGGAGAGTAACCTGTATTAATAGAGGGAGAGTAACCTGTATTAATAAAGGGAGAGTAACCTGTATTAATAAAGGTAGAGGGAGAGTAACCTGTATTAATAAAGGCAGAGGGAGAGTAACCTGTATTAATAAAGGTAGAGGGAGAGTAACCTGTATTAATAAAGGTAGAGGGAGAGTAACCTGTATTAATAAAGGTAGAGGGAGAGTAACCTGTATTAATAAAGGTAGAGGGAGAGTAACCTGTATTAATAAAGGTAGAGGGAGAGTAACCTGTATTAATAAAGGCAGAGGGAGAGTAACCTGTATTAATAAAGGCAGAGGGAGAGTAACCTGTATTAATAAAGGGAGAGCAACCTGTATAAATAAAGGTAGAGGGAGAGTAACCTGTATTAATAAAGGTAGAGGGAGAGTAACCTGTATTAATAAAGGGAGAGTAACCTGTATTAATAAAAGTAGAGGGAGAGTAACCTGTATTAATAAAGGGAGAGTAACCTGTATTAATAAAGGTAGAGAGAGAGTAACCTGTATTAATAAAGGTAGAGGGAGAGTAACCTGTATTAATAAAGGCAGAGGGAGAGTAACCTGTATTAATAAAGATAGAGGGAGAGTAACCTGTATTAATAAAGGTAGAGGGAGAGTAACCTGTATTAATAAAGGTCACCTGTATTAATAAAGGGAGAGTAACCTGTATTAATAAAGGCAGAGGGAGAGTAACCTGTATTAATAAAGGTAGATGGAGAGTAACATGTATTAATAAAGGGAGAGTAACCTGTATTAATAAAGGGAAAGGGAGAGTAACCTGTATTAATAAAGGTAGAGGGAGAGTAACCTGTATTAATAAAGGCAGGGGGAGAGTAACCTGTATTAATAAAGGCAGAGGGAGAGTAACCTGTATTAATAAAGGTAGAGGGAGAGTAACCTGTATTAATAAAGGTAGAGGGAGAGTAACCTGTATTAATAGAGGGAGAGTAACCTGTATTAATAAAGGGAGAGTAACCTGTATTAATAAAGGTAGAGGGAGAGTAACCTGTATTAATAAAGGCAGAGGGAGAGTAACCTGTATTAATAAAGGGAGAGTAACCTGTATTAATAAAGGTAGAGGGAGAGTAACCTGTATTAATAAAGGCAGAGGGAGAGTAACCTGTATTAATAAAGGGAAAGGGAGAGTAACCTGTATTAATAAAGGTAGAGGGAGAGTAACCTGTATTAATAAAGGCAGAGGGAGAGTAACCTGTATTAATAAAGGTAGAGGGAGAGTAACCTGTATTAATAAAGGTAGAGGGAGAGTAACCTGTATTAATAAAGGGAAAGGGAGAGTAACCTGTATTAATAAAGGTAGAGGGAGAGTAACCTGTATTAATAAAGGCAGAGGGAGAGTAACCTGTATTAATAAAGGTAGAGGGAGAGTAACCTGTATTAATAAAGGTAGAGGGAGAGTAACCTGTATTAATAAAGGCAGAGGGAGAGTAACCTGTATTAATAAAGGTAGAGGGAGAGTAACCTGTATTAAGAGAGGGAGAGTAACCTGTATTAATAGAGGGAGAGGGAGGTATAGATCTGATGTTCTTCTCTCTGTTGTTGATTTTTCTGCTTCTGAAAGTAAATATCCCCTTTGGGATCAGTAAATTATCAATATCAAAATGAATTTAAAATCTGATCTATTCATTTCTCCATCAGGCGCTGCAGACGTAGAGACAGCCCTGAAGACGGAGAGGAGAGGGACTGGAGCGACGAGGACAAGAATGACAAGAATAATACAGACGCCATCTTTGATCTGGAGGACCTAGATCTGGACGGACCAACCACAGAGAGCGTTGCTAAAACCAGCCAATCACGGAAGAGGACGGTGGAACGCAGCGCCAGCTATGGCGGTGTGGGTGTGGCCTCAGCCTCGCGGGGCACCGTTAAACGAACGGGGATCGAGACCGGCTTCGACCCGCTGTCCCTCCTGGCGGCCGAGTCCAAGTCCCAGGGAGACAGAGAGGACGACCTGGAAGTGGAGATGGATGGGGTCGCGACCCCTACGGGCCGGCGCCAGGACCACCTGGCTAGGGAGATAGAGATGTACATGAACCATATGGGTTCTCCTCTGAACAGCCGGACACCCAGTTTGGACCTCCAGGACCCCTCCAGCCCCCTGTTCCTCCACCCTCCTCCCCCTCTTATCACCACCCCTCGACGGGCCAGTCTCCCCCATACCTCCCCTCTCAGGACAGGAGGATTACCTCGCTCCAGGACCCACAACTCCCCCTCGCCCTCCCAGCCTGCCAGACAGAGGCTCTGGTCCTCACCCCCCTGTCCCCGCTCCACCCCCAGCCCACAGCCCAGCCCCTACCGGGAGAGGGAGAGAGACAGGGACCTGGGTTTGCTGTCCCCGTCTCTGTCTTCCTCCTCCTTCGCCCTGGACCAGCTCCTCACCCCCACCCTGGATGTGTTTAAGAGCAGCGTGTTCTCGGCAGGGAAAGGTGTGGCAGAGAAGGCTAGCCGGTGGTACTCTCGCCTGGCCACCTCCTACACCGTGCCCACCAAGGTACGCTCAGCGGTTTGTCAATGGAGGGTGTTCTACTGGTGCGTCAGTCAAAATAACACATTTCTGAATGGCGTAAGATATTTTGTAATACTGAATCCCACTACCTAATGCAGCAAGGTGCCTCTCAGATTCTCAAAACACATTGCAGCAACATTGATTTTGTTTCTGAACCTCCCATTGTCCACCCCCTCCAGGATGGTAACTGTGACCGTCTGAGTGTGTCCTCTCTGGGCATGGACCCTGACTGCTCCTCCCTGTTGGATGTGGATGAGGAGGGCCTGGGGGACCCAGACGGCGGCTCCATCACCTCCCCTCAGAGAAATGGCCCCGGGCCCCGTAGGAGCCCAAGGAGAAGCCCATCCAGACGCAGTCCCCTGAGGAGCAGACTGGACAGTTCCACACACAGACAGACAGGTAACATATTTCTGCCCTGTCACTGAGAAGGAGAGAGAGAAAGGGAGGAGCTAGGATCAGACAACCAGGTACTGTCCTGTCACTGAAGAGGAGAGAGAGAGGGAGGAGCTAGGATCAGACAACCAAGTACTGTCCTGTCACTGAGGAGGAGAGAGAGGGAGGAGCTAGGATCAGACAACCAGGTACTGTCCTGTCACTGAGGAGGAGAGATAGGGAGGAGCTAGGATCAGACAACCAGGTGTCCTGTCTGTCCTGTTACTGAGGAGGAGAGAGAGAGGGGGAGGAGCTAGGATCAGACAACCAGGTGTCCTGTCTGTCCTGTCACTGAGGAGGAGACAGAGGGAGGAGCTAGGATCAGACAACCAGGTACTGTCCTGTCACTGAGGAGGAGAGAGAGGGTGGAGCTAGGATCAGACAACCAGGTACTGTCCTGTCACTGAGGAGGAGAGAGAGGGAGGAACTAGGATCAGACAGGATGTAGGGGAGGGAGAAAGGACTCTTACCAAACTCTGCCAGCAGACGATGCCTTGTGCAGTTGAGGGGATTGAGGTGAAGTCTGATTGGAGCTCTTCAATCATGTTACTCAGACCCTCTGCCCTTCTCCTGTCTCATTAGCATCCAGTGTGCAAGTAGTACACTGGCACTCCTGACATGGAAATGTCCTGCCCTGAGTTAGCGCTTAGCTAACGGCTAGCCATCAGAGACTGTTTACTGCTGACACCAATGATAGCAGATGTTCATGGATGATGGTGTGCTCCTTCTCCCGGTTGTGTCCTGTCTCTCCTCCAGGCTTTCCTCCCCCAGACTGCTCTGATCTGGGCTCGTCTCGCTACACCAGCAATACCAGTGTCTTCCAGAACTACGCCATGGAGGTGAGGGCACCACACTTACAGACCTCTCAAACTAAACCAGAAAAACTCACAGGAACATTGAAACGAAGCCAACACTACAGAATAGCTTTGATTTTCAGATAGGATGGATCAATCAAGTATCAATGACATGCGAGACAAAGGGACCAAGGACACTTCTCATTCATACAACCAGGCCAAGGGGGGGTCTCTGCCATTTTGTGCCGACCCCTGATTGACCTAACGTCCATCTTGGCTCTGCTGTGTGTGTTTCCAGCTGTTGATCTCCAGCTGTTCTCGCTGTAAGACGTGTGACGGTCTGGTGTATGACGAGGAGATCATGGCAGGATGGACGGCTGACGACTCCAACCTCAACACCACCTGTCCCTTCTGTGGGAACCCCTTCCTCCCCTTCCTTAATGTAGAGATCAGAGACCTGAGAGGACCTGGGAGGTACACTAGATATACACACAGACATTTAATACCTTCTCTGTTCCCCTGATATCACACCTCCTCTCCTCCTCTCATCCTCTCACCTTCAGGTTCTACCTGAAGAGCAGTCCGTCAGCGGATGAGGCTGTGTCATCGTCCTACTCTGTGTCCACCGGTCTGGACACCGGGACGTCCACTCTGTCCACTCCCTGTCCCACTACTGTCCTGTCTCCTCTCTCACCCAGGATCACTGTAGAGGGCTGCTCTGGTAACAACAGGTACACTGCACTATGCACTACGCACTAAACACTACACACTAAAACACTACACACTATACACAACGCACTAAACACTACACACTAAAACACTAAACACTACACACTATACACTACGCACTACACACTTACACACTACGCACCAACCCCTGTCCCACCACCATCCTCTCAGATAAACCCTATCCTACCACCCCTATCCTACCACCCCTATCCCACC
>NC_092152.1:88384818-88437318 GCF_045791955.1 Oncorhynchus clarkii lewisi
GTCTATACACCTCACCCCTTATTCCCTGTCTATATACCTCACCCCTTATTCCCTGTCTATACATCTCACCCCTTATTCCCTGTCTATACACCTCGCCCCTTATTCCCTGTCTATACACCTCACCCCTTATTCCCTGTCTATACATCTCACCCCTTATTCCCTGTCTATACACCTCACCCCTTATTCCCTGTCTATACACCTCACCCCTTATTCCCTGCCTATACACCTCACCCCTTATTCCCTGTCTATACACCTCACCCCTTATTCCTTGTCTATACATCTCACCCCTTATTCCCTGTCGATACACTTCACCCCTTATTCCCTGTCTATACACCTCACCCCTTATTCCCTGTCTATACACCTCACCCCTTATTCCCTGTCTATACACCTCACCCCTTATTCCCTGTCTATACACCTCACCCCTTATTCCCTGTCTATACACCTCACCCCTTATTCCCTGTCTATACATCTCTTCCTTATTCCCTGTCTATACACCTCACCCCTTATTCCCTGTCGATACACCTCACCCCTTATTCCCTGTCTATATACCTCACCCCTTATTCCCTGTCTATATACCCCACCCCTTATTCCCTGTCTATATACCTCACCCCTTATTCCCTGTCTATATACCTCACCCCTTATTCCCTGTCGATACATCTCGCCCCTTATTCTCTGTCTATATACCTCACCCCTTATTCCCTGTCTATACACCTCACCCCTTATTCCCTGTCTATATACCTCACCCCTTATTCCCTGTCTATACATCTCACCCCTTATTCCCTGTCTATACACCTCCCCCCTTATTCCCTGTCTATACACCTCGCCCCTTATTCCCTGTTTATACACCTCACCCCTTATTCCCTGTCTATACATCTCACCCCTTATTCCCTGTCTATACACCTCACCCCTTATTCCCTGTCTATACACCTCACCCCTTATTCCCTGTCTATACACCTCACCCCTTATTCCCTGTCTATACACCTCACCCCTTATTCCCTGTCTATACACCTCACCCCTTATTCCCTGTCTATACACCTCACCCCTTATTCCCTGTCTATACACCTCACCCCTTATTCCCTGTTTATATACCTCACCCCTTATTCCCTGTCTATATACCCCACCCCTTATTCCCTGTCTATATACCTCACCCCTTATTCCCTGTCTATATACCTCACCCCTTATTCCCTGTCGATACATCTCGCCCCTTATTCTCTGTCTATACACCTCACCCCTTATTCCCTGTCTATACACCTCACCCCTTATTCCCTGTCTATATACCTCACCCCTTATTCCCTGTCTATACATCTCACCCCTTATTCCCTGTCTATACACCTCACCCCTTATTCCCTGTCTATACATCTCACCCCTTATTCCCTGTCTATACATCTCTTCCTTATTCCCTGTCTATACACCTCACCCCATATTCCCTGTCTATACATCTCTTCCTTTTTCCCTGTCTATACACCTCACCCCTTATTCCCTGTCTATACACCTCGCCCCTTATTCCCTGTTTATACACCTCACCCCTTATTCCCTGTCTATACATCTCACCCCTTATTCCCTGTCTATACACCTCACCCCTTATTCCCTGTCTATACACCTCACCCCTTATTCCCTGTCTATACACCTCACCCCTTATTCCCTGTCTATACACCTCACCCCTTATTCCCTGTCTATACACCTCACCCCTTATTCCCTGTCTATACACCTCACCCCTTATTCCCTGTCTATACACCTCACCCCTTATTCCCTGTCTATACATCTCACCCCTTATTCCCTGTCTATACACCTCATCCCTTATTCCCTGTCTATACACCTCACCCCTTATTCCCTATCTATACATCTCACCCCTTATTCCCTGTCTATACACCTCACCCCTTATTCCCTGTCTATACATCTCACCCCTTATTCCCTGTCTATACATCTCTTCCTTATTCCCTGTCTATACACCTCACCCCTTATTCCCTGTCTATACACCTCACCCCTTATTCCCTGTCTATACATCTCTTACTTATTCCCTGTCTATACATCTCACCCCTTATTCCCTGTCTATACACCTCGCCCCTTATTCCCTGTCTATACACCTCACCCCTTATTCCCTGTCTATACATCTCACCCCTTATTCCCTGTCTATACACCTCACCCCTTATTCCCTGTCTATACACCTCACCCCTTATTCCCTGCCTATACACCTCACCCCTTATTCCCTGTCTATACACCTCACCCCTTATTCCTTGTCTATACATCTCACCCCTTATTCCCTGTCGATACACTTCACCCCTTATTCCCTGTCTATACACCTCACCCCTTATTCCCTGTCTTTACATCTCACCCCTTATTCCCTGTCTATACACCTCACCCCTTATTCCCTGTCTATACACCTCACCCCTTATTCCCTGTCTATACACCTCACCCCTTATTCCCTGTCTATACACCTCACCCCTTATTCCCTGTCTATACACCTCACCCCTTATTCCCTGTTTATATACCTCACCCCTTATTCCCTGTCTATATACCCCACCCCTTATTCCCTGTCTATATACCTCACCCCTTATTCCCTGTCTATATACCTCACCCCTTATTCCCTGTCGATACATCTCGCCCCTTATTCTCTGTCTATACACCTCACCCCTTATTCCCTGTCTATACACCTCACCCCTTATTCCCTGTCTATATACCTCACCCCTTATTCCCTGTCTATACATCTCACCCCTTATTCCCTGTCTATACACCTCACCCCTTATTCCCTGTCTATACATCTCACCCCTTATTCCCTGTTTATACATCTCTTCCTTATTCCCTGTCTATACACCTCACCCCATATTCCCTGTCTATACATCTCTTCCTTATTCCCTGTCTATACACCTCACCCCTTATTCCCTGTCTATACACCTCGCCCCTTATTCCCTGTTTATACACCTCACCCCTTATTCCCTGTCTATACATCTCACCCATTATTCCCTGTCTATACACCTCACCCCTTATTCCCTGTCTATACACCTCACCCCTTATTCCCTGTCTATACACCTCACCCCTTATTCCCTGTCTATACACCTCACCCCTTATTCCCTGTCTATACACCTCACCCCTTATTCCCTGTCTATACACCTCACCCCTTATTCCCTGTCTATACACCTCACCCCTTATTCCCTGTCTATACATCTCACCCCTTATTCCCTGTCTATACACCTCATCCCTTATTCCCTGTCTATACACCTCACCCCTTATTCCCTATCTATACATCTCACCCCTTATTCCCTGTCTATACACCTCACCCCTTATTCCCTGTCTATACATCTCACCCCTTATTCCCTGTCTATACATCTCTTCCTTATTCCCTGTCTATACACCTCACCCCTTATTCCCTGTCTATACACCTCACCCCTTATTCCCTGTCTATACACCTCACCCCTTATTCCCTGTCTATACATCTCTTACTTATTCCCTGTCTATACATCTCACCCCTTATTCCCTGTCTATACACCTCGCCCCTTATTCCCTGTCTATACACCTCACCCCTTATTCCCTGTCTATACATCTCACCCCTTATTCCCTGTCTATACACCTCACCCCTTATTCCCTGTCTATACACCTCACCCCTTATTCCCTGCCTATACACCTCACCCCTTTTTCCCTGTCTATACACCTCACCCCTTTTTCCTTGTCTATACATCTCACCCCTTATTCCCTGTCGATACACTTCACCCCTTATTCCCTGTCTATACACCTCACCCCTTATTCCCTGTCTATACACCTCACCCCTTATTCCCTGTCTATACACCTCACCCCTTATTCCCTGTCTATACACCTCACCCCTTATTCCCTGTCTATACACCTCACCCCTTATTCCCTGTCTATACATCTCTTCCTTATTCCCTGTCTATACACCTCACCCCTTATTCCCTGTCTATACACCTCACCCCTTATTCCCTGTCTATACATCTCACCCCTTATTCCCTGTCTATACACCTCACCCCTTATTCCCTGTCTATACACCTCACCCCTTATTCCCTGTCTATACATCTCACCCCTTATTCCCTGTCTATACACCTCACCCCTTATTCCCTGTCTATACACCTCACCCCTTATTCCCTGTCTATACACCTCACCCCTTATTCCCTGTCTATACATCTCACCCCTTATTCCCTGTCTATACACCTCACCCCTTATTCCCTGTCTATACACCTCACCCCTTATTCCCTGTCTATACACCTCACCCATTATTCCCTGTCTATACATCTCTTCCTTATTCCCTGTCTATACACCTCACCCCTTATTCCCTGTCTATATACCTCACCCCTTATTCCCTGTCTATATACCTCACCCCTTATTTCCTGTCTATACATCTCACTCCTTATTCCCTGTCTATACATCTCACCCCTTATTCCCTGTCTATACACCTCACCCCTTATTCCCTGTCTATACACCTCACCCCTTATTCCCTGTCTATGCATCTCTTCCTTATTCCCTGTCTATACATCTCACTCCTTATTCCCTGTCTATACACCTCACCCCTTATTCCCTGTCTATGCATCTCTTCCTTATTCCCTGTCTATACATCTCACTCCTTATTCCCTGTCTATACACCTCACCCCTTATTCCCTGTCTATGCATCTCTTCCTTATTCCCTGTCTATACATCTCACTCCTTATTCCCTTTCTATACACCTCACCCCTTATTCCCTGTCTATACATCTCACCCCTTATTCCCTGTCTATACACCTCACCCCTTATTCCCTGTCTATACACCTCACCCCTTATTCCCTGTCTATACACCTCACCCCTTATTCCCTGTCTATACACCTCACCCCTTATTCCCTGTCTATACACCTCACCCCTTATTCCCTGTCTATACACCTCACCCCTTATTCCCTGTCTATACACCTCACCCCTTATTCCCTGTCTATACACCTCACCCCTTATTCCCTGTCTATATACCTCACCCCTTATTCCCTGTCTATACATCTCTTCCTTATTCCCTGTCTATACACCTCACCCCTTATTCCCTGTCTATACACCTCACCCCTTATTCCCTGTCTATACACCTCACCCCTTATTCCCTGTCTATACATCTCACCCCTTATTCCCTGTCTATGCACCTCACCCCTTATTCCCTGTCTATACGCCTCGCCCCTTATTCCCTGTCTATACATCTCACCCCTTATTCCCTGTCTATACACCTCACCCCTTATTCCCTGTCTATACACCTCACCCCTTATTCCCTGTCTATACACCTCACCCCTTATTCCCTGTCTATACATCTCTTCCTTATTCCCTGTCTATACACCTCACCCCTTATTCCCTGTCTATATACCTCACCCCTTATTCCCTGTCTATATACCTCACCCCTTATTTCCTGTCTATACATCTTACTCCTTATTCCCTGTCTATACACCTCACCCCTTATTCCCTGTCTATACATCTCTTCCTTATTCCCTGTCTATACATCTCACTCCTTATTCCCTGTCTATACACCTCACCCCTTATTCCCTGTCTATACATCTCACCCCTTATTCCCTGTCTATACACCTCACCCCTTATTCCCTGTCTATACATCTCACCCCTTATTCCCTGTCTATATACCTCACCCCTTATTCCCTGTCTATATACCTCACCCCTTATTTCCTGTCTATACATCTTACTCCTTATTCCCTGTCTATACATCTCTTCCTTATTCCCTGTCTATACACCTCACCCCTTATTCCCTGTCTATACACCTCACCCCTTATTCCCTGTCTATACACCTCAACCCTTATTCCCTGTCTATACACCTCACCCCTTATTCCCTGTCTATACACCTCACCCCTTATTCCCTGTCTATACACCTCACCCCTTATTCCCTGTCTATACACCTCACCCCTTATTCCCTGTCTATACACCTCACCCCTTATTCCCTGTCTATACACCTCACCCCTTATTCCCTGTCTATACATCTCACCCCTTATTCCATGTCTATACACCTCAACCCGTATTCCCTGTCTATACACCTCACCCCTTATTCCCTGTCTATACACCTCACCCCTTATTCCCTGTCTATACACCTCACCCCTTATTCCCTGTCTATACACCTCACCCCTTATTCCCTGTCTATACATCTCACCCCTTATCCCCTGTCTATACACCTCACCCCTTATTCCCTGTCTATACATCTCTTCCTTATTCCCTGTCTATACACCTCACCCCTTATTCCCTGTCTATATACCTCACCCCTTATTCCCTGTCTATACACCTCGCCCCTTATTCCCTGTCTATACACCTCACCCCTTATTCCCTGTCTATATACCTCACCCCTTATTCCCTGTCTATACACCTCACCGCTTATTCCCTGTCTATACACCTCACCCCTTATTCCCTGTCTATACACCTCACCCCTTATTCCCTGTCTATACACCTCACCCCTTATCCCCTGTCTATACACCTCACCCCTTATTCCCTGTCTATACACCTCACCCCTTATTCCCTGTCTATACATCTCACCCCTTATTCCCTGTCTATACACCTCACCCCTTATTCCCTGTCTATACACCTCACCCCTTATTCCCTGTCTATACACCTCACCCCTTATTCCCTGTCTATACATCTCACCCCTTATTCCCTGTCTATACACCTCACCCCTTATTCCCTGTCTCTAAGTCTCCCTCCAGATATATTGAGATTGAGCTGGTGTGTGTGTGTCTCATATCTGTCTCTACGTCTCCCTCCAGATATATTGAGATTGAGCTGGTGTGTGTGTTTCTCATATCTGTCTCTACGTCTCCCTCCAGATATATTGTCATTGAGCTGGTGTGTGTGTGTGTCTCATATCTGTCCCTGTCCGTCCCCAGGTCCCTCGCCACTGGATGTCAGAGGACAGTAAACACGTGTTGATCCAGATCTTATGGGACAACCTCAAGCTGCACCGGGATCTCATCCAGCCGTTCTACATCCTGTGGAACACACAGAGTAGGTTACAGTCTACAGCAGGTCCTGAAGCCGTCTCAGTGAAATGCATTAAGTCAGTCTATAGCAGGTCCTGAAACAGTCTCAGTGAAATGCATTAAGTCAGTCTATAGCAGGTCCTGAAATCGTCTCAGTGAAATGCATTAAGTCACAGTCTACAGCAGGTCCTGAAGCCGTCTCAGTGAAATGCATTAAGTCACAGTCTACAGCAGGTCCTGAAGCCGTCTCAGTGAAATGCATTAAGTCACAGTCTACAGCAGGTCCTGAAACCGTCTCAGTGAAATGCATTAAGTCACAGTCTACAGCAGGTCCTGAAACCGTCTCAGTGAAATGCATTAAGTCACAGTCTACAGCAGGTCCTGAAACCGTCTCAGTGAAATGCATTAAGTCACAGTCTACAGCAGGTCCTGAAACCGTCTCAGTGAAATGCATTAAGTCACAGTCTACAGCAGGTCCTGAAGCCATCTCAGTGAAATGCATTAAGTCACAGTCTACAGCAGGTCCTGAAACCGTCTCAGTGAAATGCATTAAGTCACAGTCTACAGCAGGTCCTGAAACCGTCTCAGTGAAATGCATTAAGTCACAGTCTACAGCAGGTCCTGAAGCCGTCTCAGTGAAATGCATTAAGTCACAGTCTACAGCAGGTCCTGAAACCGTCTCAGTGAAATGCATTAAGTCAGTCTACATCAGGGTCTGAAACCGTCTCAGTGAAATGCATTAAGTCACAGTCTACAGCAGGTCCTGAAACCATCTCAGTGAAATGCATTAAGTCACAGTCTACAGCAGGTCCTGAAACCGTCTCAGTGAAATGCATTAAGTCACAGTCTACAGCAGGTCCTGAAACCGTCTCAGTGAAATTCATTAAGTCACAGTCTACAGCAGGTCCTGAAACCGTCTCAGTGAAATCCATTAAGTCACAGTCTACAGCAGGTCCTGAAGCCGTCTCAGTGAAATGCATTAAGTCACAGTCTACAGCAGGTCCTGAAACCGTCTCAGTGAAATGCATTAAGTCACAGTCTACAGCAGGTCCTGAAACCATCTCAGCACCTTGTTTTATCAAGGAACAGATAAAGCCAAGTCTATATTTTACTGTGGTTTTAAGAAGAGCATATCTGTATGAATCGTGGATGTCTTGTAGCCTAACTTTGTAGCCTAGCTTTGTAGCCTAGCTTTGTAGCCTAACTTTGTAGCCTAACTTTGTAGCCTAGCTTTGTAGCCTGGCTTTGTAGCCTAACTTTGTAGCCTAGCTTTGTAGCCTGGCTTTGTAGCCTAGCTTTGTAGCCTAGCTTTGTAGCCTAACTTTGTAGCCTAACTTTGTAGCCTAACTTTGGCAGATGGAAGAGCTCTGAACCATGGGCAGCTATGTGTCAGCCATTTTGGATCTCTGTGTACTGAAAACCTGTTTTCGTTTTCTCTGTCCTCGGTTACTGTCCTCGGTTACTAATGTCTGGGAGCTAACAGGGGTCTGTTGTTCTCTCTGTTCTCTGTGTTTCAGGGCTTAATTGTGCTCTGTTGTTAGACAGTGAGTGTTCTCTTTAGGACTCGGCAGCCGAGTCTCTCTCCTTTGTCTCTCTCTCTCTGTGTGTCCTGTCTGCTCTTCTCTGCTTTGCTGCACCCTGTTTGTTCTCCTTGTCGTCGTTTTGGGGGAAAAACCTGTTTTCGTTTTCTCTGTCCTCGGTTTCTTTATGTGGTTGAAAATGCATCGCTTGTATTGCTGTTTTCCTCTTGGCTGACAGTCTTGGGAATTCTGTGGGCTGTCTTTGATCGACTTGTCTAAATGGTGTTGTTTCTAGAGTGATTCGTTTTCTTCAGTTCTTCCAACATTTTAATGTGTGTCTTCGTCTAGTTGGATCTCAAATCTACTCCTGTATTTGAGAATGGGTTAGCATCTGTGTTTTACTGTGTGTGTGTGTGTGTGATCGGTCTTGCATACCTACGTGTGTGTGTGTATACGTGGACACGTTTGGTATATATGAAGTGTGTATTAGTGTAGCCTACATGTCCATCTTTCTGACCCCTGACCCCTGCCTCCAGGTGTGGGCTACCCGTTGTGTCGTCCTGTGAGCGAGGCGGAGCGTCCGTTTGGGGAGGAGCTACTCCACAGCGTGGTCAAGAGCATCCAGAGGAACGACGTCTCTCGACCAATGGGACAGCTCCTACAGCTGCTGGGGCAGAGCCTGGGGGTCAAGAGGCAAAGGTCAGGGGTTACACATTGATGACACCATTGTCCATGGGGCATGTTCAGGAGGATGTAACGCTACTGAAACATTCAGATAGAAATGTTTCATGTAGAACTTAATTGTCTGCCAGGATAAAGAATCATCAGCTCTATTCGTCCTATTTCTATCTCTCTGCAACATTCAGAGCGCATCACTAAATGCCACTCGGCCATCGCTCATCCATATATTTATATGTACAGTTGAAGAGGGAAGTTTACATACACTTAGGTTGGAGTCAATAAAACTCGTTTTTCAACCACTCCACAAATTTCTTGTTAACTTCTTGATCCTACTTGAGACGCAGATGTCTCAACTAGGCACCTGGAAATGCAAATGCGCTACGCTAAATGCTAAATGTACTCGTTAAAACTCAAACGTTCATCAAAATACACATGCAGGGTATAGAATTAAAGCTACACTCGTTGTGAATCTAGCCAACAAGTCAGATTTTTAAAATGCTTTTCGGCGAAAGCATGAGAAGCTATTATCTGATAGCATGCAACACCCCAAAATGCCTGAATGCGACGTAAACAAAAGATTTAGCGTAGCCGGCGATACACAAACGCAGAAATAAAATATAAAACATTCATTACCTTTGACGAGCTTCTTTCTTGGCACTCCTATATGCTCCATAAACATCACTATTGGGTCTTTTTTTCGATTAAATCGGTCCATATATACCCAAAATAGCCATCTATGGAAGCTGTGTACTTCAGAAAAAAACATTGTTTTAAAACGCAGCGTCATTTTTTTAAATTAAAAAAGTCGACGATAAACTTTCACAAAACACTTCGAAATACTTTTGTAATCCAACTTTAGGTATTAGTAAACGTTTATAATCTATCAAAATGATTACAGGGCGATGTGTATTCAATAGCTCCTCGTCTTCAAATCAATGGCCGACAATGTGCACTTCAAAACATCCTGGCGGAGACCGGAAGAAATGGAATCCAGTTAGTTGGATTTACCAACAAAAAACTCCCCCGGATAATGACGACAATGGCGACATCGTGTGGAATCTGTAGGAATTGCATGCAGGTCCATAATTAATTTTGTGCCCTTTTAACAATCCATGAAAGTGACGCATGGATATTATTTTTAGCTTTCAGTGAGCAGTTTTTCTTGCGCTTTTCGATCAAACACACGATCTGTTATAGTCACAGCCGTGATTTAACCAGTTTTAGAAACTTCAGAGTGTTTTCTATCCACACATACTAATCATATGCATATACTATATTCCTGGCATGAGTAGCAGGACGCTGAAAAGTTGCGCGATTTTTAACAGAATGTTCGAAAAAGGAGGGGGTTGGCTTAACAGGTTTTAACAAACTATAGTTTTGGCAAGTCTGTTAGGACATCTACTTTGTGCATGACACAAGTAATTTTTCCAATAATTGTTTACAGACAGATTATTTCACTGTATCACCATTCCAGTGGGTCAGAAGTTTACATACACTAAGTTGACTGTGCCTTTAAACAGCTTGGAAAGTATAGCCAAAATATAGTCAAGAAAATTATGTCATGGCTTTAGAAGCTTCTGATAGGCTAATTGACATCATTTGAGTCAATTGGAGGTGTACCTGTGGATGTATTTCAAGGCC
This sequence comes from Oncorhynchus clarkii lewisi, assembly GCF_045791955.1. NCBI lineage: Eukaryota > Metazoa > Chordata > Actinopteri > Salmoniformes > Salmonidae > Oncorhynchus > Oncorhynchus clarkii. Next base: position 88,395,577 of record NC_092152.1, read on the forward strand.
TACCTTCAAACTCAGTGCCTCTTTGCTTGACATCATGGGAAAATCAAAAGAAATCAGCCAAGACCTCAACAAAAATTCTAGACCTCCACAAGTCCGGTTCATCTTTGGGAGCAATTTTTAAACGCCTGAAGGTACCACGTTCATCTGTACAAATAATAGTACGCAAGTATAAACACCATGGGATCACGCAGCAGTCATACCGCTCAGGAAGGAGATGCGCTCTGTCTCCTAGAGATGAACGTGCTTTAGTGCAAAAAGTGCAAATCAATCCCAGAACAACAGCAAAGGACCTTGTGAAGATGCTGGAGGAAACGGGTACAAAAGTATTGATATCCACAATCAAACGAGTCCATAACCTGAAAGGCCGCTCAGCAAGGAAGAAGCCACTGCTCCAAAACCACCATAAAAAATAGCCAGACTACGGTTTGCAACTGCACATGGGGACAAAGATCGTACATTTTGGGAAAATGTCCTCTGGTCTGATGAAACAAAAATAGAACTGTTTGGCCATAATGACCATCGTTATGTTTGGAGGAAAAAGGGGGTGGCTTGCAAGCCGAAGAACACCATCCCAACCGTGAAGCACGGGGGTGGCAGCATAATGTTGTGGGGGTGCTTTGTTGCAGGAGGGACTGGTGCACTTCACAAAATAGATGGCATCATGAGGTAGGGAAATTATGTGGATATACTGAAGCAACATCTCAAGACATCAGTCAGGAAGTTAAAGCTTGGTCGCAAATGGGTCTTCCAAATGGACAATGACCCAAAGCATACCTCCAAAGTTGTGACAAAATGGCTTAAGGACAACAATGTCAAGATATTGGAGTGGACAAACAGTTCTTTGTGGGCAGAACTGAAAAAGCATGTGCGAGCAAGGAGGCCTACAAACCTGACTCAGTTACACCAGCTCTGTCAGGAGGAATGGGCCAAAATTCACCCAACTTATTGTGGGAAGCTTGTGGAAGGCTACCTGAAACGTTTGACCCAAGTTAAACAATTTAAAGGCAATGCTACCAAATACTAATTGAGTGTATGTAAACTTCTGACCCACTGGGGAATGTGATGAAAGAAATAAAAGCTGAAATAAATCATTATTATCACTATTATTCTGACATTTCACATTCTTAAAATAAAGTGATAATCCTAACTGACCTAAAACAGGGAATTTTTTTACTAGGATTAAATGTCAGGAATTGTGGAAAAACTGAGTTTAAATGTATTTGGCTAAGGTGTATGGAAACGTCCGACTTCAACTGTACAAATTCTCATTCACCCCTTTTAGATGAATGTGTATTAGGTAGTTGTTGGGAAACTTATTTTACTGCACTGTCGGGAACTAGAAGCACAAGCATTTCACTACACTCAATAACATCTGCTAACCATGTGTATGTGACCAATAAAATGTGATTTTGATTTGAGTTCGTTGGTGTAAATATAGCAAGGTTGGGAAAAAGGTTACGGTCAACATTAAGTATCATTAGCCCCTTTGATGTCAAAGACAGACAGACGTTCATGCTATCTACTGTAGCTAGTCTGCTAAATGTCCTCTGTAACATCTAACGTCCCTGTGCCCTTCCCTGTGCAGGAGTCTGTACAGAGACATCCTCTTCCTGTGTCTGGTGGCTCTGGGAAAGGACAACATTGACATCGGTAAGTCTGCGTTCATTGTGCTAGTAGTTTCAGAAGTACTGTAGTGTACTCGCAGCCAACTACTCTTCAGGTGCAACAAGGCACAAAAACGTAATCTAGAAGTCAACCCGTACACGTCCTCTAGAAGTCAACCCATACACGTCATCTAGATAGAAGTCAACCCATACACGTCCTCTAGAAGTCAACCCATACACGTTCTCTAGAAGTCAACCCATACACGTCCTCTAGAAGTCAACCCATACACGTCCTCTAGATAGAAGTCAACCCATACACGTCCTCTAGATAGAAGTCAACCCATACACGTCCTCTAGATAGAAGTCAACCCATACACGTCCTCTAGAAGTCAACCCATACACGTCCTCTAGAAGTCAACCCAGAAACATCATCTAGAAGTCAACCCATACACGTCATCTAGAAGTCAACCCATACACGTCCTCTAGAAGTCAACCCATACACATCATCTAGAAGTCAACCCATACACGTCATCTAGAAGTCAACCCATACACGTCCTCTAGAAGTCAACCCGTACACGTCCTCTAGAAGTCAAGCCGTACACGTCATCTAGAAGTCAACCCGTACACGTCCTCTAGAAGTCAACCCGTACACGTCCTCTAGAAGTCAACCCGTACACGTCCTCTAGAAGTCAACCCGTACACGTCATCTAGAAGTCAACCCGTACACGTCCTCTAGAAGTCAACCCGTACACGTCCTCTAGAAGTCAACCCGTACACGTCCTCTAGAAGTCAACCCATACACGTCCTCTAGAAGTCAACCCGTACACGTCCTCTAGAAGTCAACCCGTACACGTCCTCTAGAAGTCAACCCGTTCACGTCCTCTAGAAGTCAACCCGTACACGTCCTCTAGAAGTCAACCCGTACACGTCCTCTAGAAGTCAACCCGTTCACGTCCTCTAGAAGTCAACCCGTACACGTCCTCTAGAAGTCAACCCGTACACGTCCTCTAGAAGTCAACCCGTACACGTCCTCTAGAAGTCAACCCGTACACGTCCTCTAGAAGTCAACCCATACACGTCCTCTAGAAGTCAACCCATACACGTCCTCTAGAAGTCAACCCGTACACGTCCTCTAGAAGTCAACCCGTACACGTCCTCTAGAAGTCAACCCGTACACGTCCTCTAGAAGTCAACCCGTTCACGTCCTCTAGAAGTCAACCCGTACACGTCCTCTAGAAGTCAACCCGTACACGTCCTCTAGAAGTCAACCCGTTCACGTCCTCTAGAAGTCAACCCGTACACGTCCTCTAGAAGTCAACCCGTACACGTCATCTAGAAGTCAACCCATACACGTCATCTAGAAGTCAACCCATACACGTCCTCTAGAAGTCAACCCATACACGTCCTCTAGAAGTCAACCCATACACTGTTGAATGCTCCTGCAGTGGACTGCGGAGTTTTCCTCCAGAAGGTCTTCAGTTTAAATGCCATTGAAATCGGTGTTGAACATCGATGTGGTGTAACTCGTCTCACTCTTTCTCCTCCCTCCAGATGCTTTTGACCGCGAATACAAGATGGCGTACGACCACCTCAGCCCCAACCTGGTGAAGCTGACGCACAACTGCGACCGTCCGCCCAGCGCTGGGGTCATGGAGTGTCGCAAGACCTTCGGAGAGCCCTACCTCTAACCCCTGACCCCTTTACCCCTGACGTTTCACCTCCGTCACTCGGCCAGTCACCTCCTCCACCCGGCCAGCCAGTCCCCTCCGTCACTCGGCCAGTCACCTCCTCCACCCGGCCAGCCAGTCCCCTCCGTCACTCGGCCAGTCACCTCCTCCACCCGGCCAGTCACCTCCTCCACCCGGCCAGTCACCTCCATCACTCGGCCAGTCACCTCCTCCACCCGGCCAGCCAGTCACCTCCATCACTCGGCCAGTCACCTCCTCCACCCGGCCAGCCAGTCACCTCCGTCACTCGGCCAGTCACCTCCTCCACCCGGCCAGCCAGTCACCTCCGTCACTCGGCCAGTCACCTCCTCCACCCGGCCAGCCAGTCACCTCCGTCACCCGGCCAGTCACCTCCTCCACCCGGCCAGCCAGTAACCTCCTCCACCCGGCCAGCCAGTCACCTCCGTCACTCGGCATAGCACAGCCGTGGGTAGCCCACATGAAGAGATCTTTTGTGTCCATGAAAAGCGCATGTATAAAAATCCATGTATTACAACGTTGGCTCTCCCGAAGAGGACTGAGGAGCTTTAAAGACGAGCTCAGGAATCCCTTTTAGAAAGACGTACAGAATGCGTGACGATGAGCTTGTTGACACTGCGATGTTTTAGGGTCATGTCCGTCACCTGTGAGAGATGTGACGGGGCTGACCAGAGACTAACGGAGCTGACCAGAGACTAACGGAGCTGACCGACCAGGGGGTTATTATGTAGTCTGACCAGTCTCACAAAAGGGATGTTGTTGTTTTTATTTAAATCCCATCTCATCACCTGGTCGTTAGAGGTTCTGGACGTACCCCTCTGGATGGATGGAGATCATACTCATTAACGTAACAACGGTTTCACACACCATGACGTCTTCTATTTCGGGGTACTTATATTTTAAGAAATCTTGTACAAATTGTTACATAAAATACAAAATGTACTTTATATACGACAGTAGTAGTAGGGACCTTTTATAAAAATAAAAAATAAACATTTGTATTATATGTTTATTATATATATAGAGACTAATATTAGCAATATTTTACTTAACTTGAATTCTATTTATACAAAGTAAGACTTTTATTTATTTTAGTCTGTTTTATTTGTTTAGCTGGATGTACTGGCTTCGTGTCAGGGTGAAACATCTATTCCTCTCCTCCTGTGGTTGATGGATGTACTGGCTTCGTGTCAGGGTGAAACATCTATTCCTCTCCTCCTGTGGTTGATGGATGTACTGGCTTCGTGTCAGGGTGAAACATCTATTCCTCTCCTCCTGTGGTTGATGGATGTACTGGCTTCGTGTCAGGCTGAAACATCTATTCCTCTCCTCCTGTGGTTGATGGATGTACTGGCTTCGTGTCAGGGTGAAACATCTATTCCTCTCCTCCTGTGGTTGATGGATGTACTGGCTTCGTGTCAGGGTGAACCATCTATTCCTCTCCTCCTGCGGTTGATGGCTGTTAGAATGTTCTAGTAGTATTTACAGTGAGTAGTGTAACTGTATCTGCTACTGTATCACACTGATGTCCATCTTAAACTGAACTAAGCTGGTTTGAAGTATTGTATCAGTGAGGGCATTCAAAGATTCACTCAAAACAACTAAAGTCGCTTTAAAACTGCCAAAATATTGCGTTTAAATACTTCATTTCCGACGCACTTTACAACAGATGTTGTTGTTGACAAGACGTAAAGCCTGAGTACGGATTGATTCGTTTGATCAACAAAATATAAATATCTATTACAGAAATACCCATACTGAGTCGAATACTTTGACGTTTACAAAACTGATTGACCACTGTTTCTGTTTTTAAAGTAAATGTGCAACTGTAAAACAGACTTTGACATCGTTGGCACAACATGCTGCATGAATCGGCTCCTCAGATATCAGTATTAATATCATTAAATTTGAAGTACCTTTTAAAGTACCTTCAAGTTAAAGTTGGAGTACCTTTTAAAGTACCTTCAAGTTAAAGTTGGAGTAACTTTTAAAGTACCTTCCAGTTAAAGTTGGAGTAACTTTTAAAGTACCTTCCAGTTAAAGTTGGAGTAACTTTGAGGACCTCTGTGTACTGTTAAGAACATGTAGTTACCCCTTTGATATATGGAGGGAATATTGCTTACACGACAGTAGGTTCCGTGTTTCGTGTCCTTTCATATTCACCTGTACGTGTGGGCCTCCCTTCAGGTGTTATAAACTGTGAATAGTGGGTTATGACAGGGAATTTACAAGGAACGTATGGGGTTGTTCAATAGTTTTGAGGTAACTGTCTGTTCCCCTTCAAAAACCTTTTATGTTATTTTCATTTATGTGTTTTAGAACCAAAAAATAATCATCCAAAACAGTACGATGGTACAGTGTGTGTACTGAACAAAAATATAAACGCAACATGTGAAGTGTTGGTCCCATGTTTTCATGAGCTGAAATAAAATATCCCAGAAATGTTCCACACGCACAAAAAAGCTTATTTCTCTCAAATAATATTTTGCGCATAAATTTGTTTGCATCCAAAAAAATTTATCCTTTGCCAAGATAATCCAAATCAAGAAGCTGATTAAACAGCATGTTCATTACACAAGTGCACCTTGTGCTGGGGACAATTAACGGCCACTCTAAAATGCGCAGTTTTGTCACACAACAGAATGCCACAGATGTCTCAAGTTTTGAGGGAGCGTGCAATTTGCATGCTGACTGCAGGAATGTCCAACAGAGCTGTTTCCAGAGAATTGAATGTTCATTTCTCTACCGTAAGCCGCCTCCAACGTTATTTCAGAGAATTTAGATTCTTCAGTACATCAAACTGGCCTCACACCCGCAGACCACATGTAACCACGCCAGCCCAGAACCTCCACATCCGGCTTCTTCACCTGCGGGATCGTCTGAAGGAAGAGGAGAGGGGTGCTGAGGAGTATTTCTGTCTGTAATTTTTTTTAACTTTTGTGGGGAAAAAATAATTCTGATTGGCTGAACCTGGCTCCCCAGTGGGTGGACTTGGCTTCCAAGTGGGTGGGCCTGGCTCCCCAGTGGGTGGACTTGGCTTCCAAGTGGGTGGGCCTGGCTCCCCAGTGGGTGGACTGGGTTCCAAGTGGGTGGGCCTATGCCCTCCCAGGCCCCACCATGACTTTATTTTTAATTGACTGATTCCCTTCAATACACTGTAACTCAGTAAAGTCTTTGAAAGTGTTGCATGTTGCGTTTTATATTTTAGGTCAGTCTAGTTCTGTTAGGAGATATAAGTCTAGAGTTGGGGGTTCAGTAAGAATGATTCATACCATTGATGTGTAGGTGATTTGGGGTTCATTCCATTTCAATTCCAGTCAATTCTCTTCAATGCTTTTCAATTTGGAATTTGGTTTACTTTCGAAATTGACCCATTTGAAATGGAATGGAGCCCCTCCAGTCACAATTTCCCAAACCGGAAGCCAGTTCTGTTCTGGTTTCTAACCCACGTTAAGGACGTCAGGCCCGACACAAGTTGTGTTTCTTCCATACAAGGTACTATAGGAGTAACACCCTACGTTTGGGTTCGTTGTTCAGCAGCACAAATGAATGTTCAGTTGGCACATCACATGCAGTCAAACCCTTTTTTTGGGGGGGGGGTGAAAATAAGTGGTTGAAGTATCAGGACCTCTGTACAGTGGCTATGATGACACAGCTGTTTATCCCCTGGCCTGTTATACTGATGATACCAAGTATCAGGACCTCGGTACAGTGGCTATGATGACACAGGTGTTTATCCCCTGGCCTGTTATACTGATGATACCAAGTATCAGGACCTCGGTACAGTGGCTATGATGACACAGGTGTTTATCCCCTGGCCTGTTATACTGATGATACCAAGTATCAGGACCTCGGTACAGTGGCTATGATGACACAGCTGTTTATACCAGGCCTGTTATACTGATGAAACCAGGTATCAGGACCTCGGTACAGTGGCTGTGATGACACAGCTGTTTATACCAGGCCTGTTATACTGATGATACCAAGTATCAGCCTTTGGCGATGTATTGTCTTCAGTTAATTTTACATCATGTCTGGTGATTTTATGTGCGAGGGGGGGTGTGCACCTGAACATAGATTATAATGCTTTCAGTTGTCTTGAGTGGACAACGACCGTTGAGTCCACTTGACCAGGTAAACACTTGAAAATCCTCCCAGGTTTAAAGTCCGCAGCAACATCTCTCTCGCCAGGGAAAATACTTCCAACTCAGCATGAAAAGTACCTTTATGACGTGATAATGTCCCCCCCTCCCCCTCTTTTAACAGATACATTAAACGCCTCTCCTGGCCGACTGCAATATAGACGGAAACGTCAACAGTCGTCTTACCTAACGTGAGGCACGCCGGTGACCTCCAATTACAATGTAACAACAGACTGATGTCATTGGCTAGAAGAGGACCTTTTTGTCAAAGAAGGGTCCAATGAGAGCTGGCCACTTCAATGATTTGACAGCTGAGAGCACCGGTCGCAGAATAGCGCTACTATGCAAACATGAAACGGACGTTGCTATTTTGAAAAGCTAAAGATTGTTACCAACCAAAGTGGTTAAGAGAGACCTGGACTGTCCCCCCCCCCAAAAAAAATATCACTCATGATATCAGCAGTGTGAACAGCTTTTAAATCGTTTAGTTGTCAATCTCTGCAGATGAAGGGCTCTAATTCAATCCGCGAGGCGGAAGTGTTCCTGATTGAGCAGAGACTGCATTGACGGTAAACGGTGCCTATGGCCGCTCCATGGGAAGTGATCTTTACATTCCCATCACAGAATCTGCTTCAGCTGTACAGACTGAATAGAGCTCTAGAAGGTTTTTAGTCGTTCTAGAAGGAAAATGTACAAACAAAAAAATGTTTCATTGTATTTAGGGTCAATGTATAATATTTGATCTGCTCTTTGTATAGAGAAGACATTTTGTAAAAAATGTTCCTTGTGTTGTTTTACAGCTCTGTGCGACGGGTCTGTGGATCTGATGATGAGATTAATCATGTACTGTTGGACTGGATCTTTTTAGAGTTGTCTCAGACTGGAAATAAAATCACGTATACCGTGGCCAATCGTGTGTGTTTCTACATGGGGATTTAATCACTTATACCGTGGCCAATCGTGTGTGTTTCTACACTGGGATTAAATCACTTATACCGTGGCCAATCGTGTGTGTTTCTACGCTGGGATTAAATAACGTATACCGTGGCCAATCGTGTGTGTTTCTACACTGGGATTAAATCACTTATACCGTGGCCAATCGTGTGTGTTTCTACGCTGGGATTAAATCACGTATACCGTGGCCAATCGTGTGTGTTTCTACACTGGGATTAAATCACGTATACCGTGGCCAATCGTTGTGTGTTTCTACACTGGGATTAAATCACGTATACCGTGGCCAATCGTGTGTGTTTCTACACTGATTAAATCACGTATACCGTGGCCAATCGTGTGTGTTTCTACACTGGGATTAAATCACATCTACCGTGGCCAATCGTGTGTGTTTCTACACTGGGATTAAATCACGTATACCGTGGCCAATCGTTGTGTGTTTCTACACTGGGATTAAATCACGTATACCGTGGCCAATCGTGTGTGTTTCTACACTGGGATTAAATCACGTATAACGTGGCCAATCGTGTGTGTTTCTACACTGGGATTAAATCACTTATACCGTGGCCAATCGTGTGTGTTTCTACACTGGGATTAAATCACGGAAACCGTGGCCAATCGTGTGTGTTTCTACACTGGGATTAAATCACTTATACCGTGGCCAATCGTGTGTGTTTCTACACTGGGATTAAATCACGTATACCGTGGCCAATCGTGTGTGTTTCTACACAGGGATTTAATCACGTATACCGTGGCCAATCGTGTGTGTTTCTACACTGGGATTAAATCACGTATACCGTGGCCAATCGTGTGTGTTTCTACACTGGGATTAAATCACGTATACCGTGTCCAATCGTGTGTGTTTCTACGCTGGGATTAAATCACGTATACCGTGGCCAATCGTGTGTGTTTCTACACAGGGATTAAATCACGTATACCGTGGCCAATCGTGTGTGTTTCTACACTGGGATTAAATCACGTATACCGTGGCCAATCGTGTGTGTTTGTACACTGAGATTAAATCACGTATACCGTGGCCAATCGTGTGTGTTTCTACACAGGGATTTAATCACTTATACCGTGGCCAATCGTGTGTGTTTCTACACTGGGATTAAATCACGTATACCGTGGCCAATCGTGTGGGTTTCTACACTGCGATTAAATCACTTATACCGTGGCCAATCGTGTGTGTTTCTACACTGGGATTAAATCACGTCTACCGTGGCCAATCGTGTGTGTTTCTACATGGGGATTTAATCACGTATACCATGGCCAATCGTGTGTGTTTCTACACTGGGATTTAATCACGTATACCGTGGCCAATCGTGTGTGTTTCTACACTGGGATTTAATCACGTATACCGTGGCCAATCGTGTGTGTTTCTACACAGGGATTAAATCACGTATACCGTGGCCAATCGTGTGTGTTTCTACACTGGGATTAAATCACGTATACCGTGGCCAATCGTGTGTGTTTGTACACTGAGATTAAATCACGTATACCGTGGCCAATCGTGTGTGTTTCTACACAGGGATTTAATCACTTATACCGTGGCCAATCGTGTGTGTTTCTACACTGGGATTAAATCACGTATACCGTGGCCAATCGTGTGGGTTTCTACACTGCGATTAAATCACTTATACCGTGGCCAATCGTGTGTGTTTCTACACTGGGATTAAATCACGTCTACCGTGGCCAATCGTGTGTGTTTCTACATGGGGATTTAATCACGTATACCATGGCCAATCGTGTGTGTTTCTACACTGGGATTTAATCACGTATACCGTGGCCAATCGTGTGTGTTTCTACACTGGGATTTAATCACGTATACCGTGGCCAATCGTGTGTGTTTCTACACTGGGATTAAATCACGTATACCGTGGCCAATCGTGTGTGTTTTTACACTGGGATTAAATCACGTATACCGTGGCCAATCGTGTGTGTTTCTACACTGGGATTAAATCACTTATACCGTGGCCAATCGTGTGTGTTTCTACACTGGGATTAAATCACGTATACCGTGGCCAATCGTGTGTGTTTCTACACTGGGATTAAATCACGTATACCGTGGCCAATCGTGTGTGTTTCTACACTGGGATTAAATCACGTATACCGTGGCCAATCGTGTGTGTTTTTACACTGGGATTAAATCACGTATACCGTGGCCAATCGTGTGTGTTTCTACACTGGGATTAAATCACTTATACCGTGGCCAATCGTGTGTGTTTCTACACTGGGATTAAATCACGTATACCGTGGCCAATCGTGTGTGTCTTTTACACTGGGATTAAATCACGTATACCGTGGCCAATCGTGTGTGTTTCTACACTGGGATTAAATCACTTATACCGTGGCCAATCGTGTGTGTTTCTACACTGGGATTAAATCACGTATACCGTGGCCAATCGTGTGTGTTTCTACACTGGGATTAAATCACGTATACCGTGGCCAATCGTGTGTGTTTTTACACTGGGATTAAATCACGTATACCGTGGCCAATCGTGTGTGTTTCTACACTGGGATTAAATCACGTATACCGTGGCCAATCGTGTGTGTTTCTACACTGGGATTAAATCACGTATACCGTGGCCAATCGTGTGTGTTTCTACACTGGGATTAAATCACGTATACCGTGGCCAATCGTGTGTGTTTTTACACTGGGATTAAATCACGTATACCGTGGCCAATCGTGTGTGTTTCTACACTGGGATTAAATCACTTATACCGTGGCCAATCGTGTGTGTTTCTACAATGGGATTAAATCACTTATATTCGTGGCCAATCGTGTGTGTTTGTACACTGAGATTAAATCACGTATACCGTGGCCAATCGTGTGTGTTTCTACACAGGGATTTAATCACTTATACCGTGGCCAATCGTGTGTGTGTTTCTACACTGGGATTAAATCACTTATACCGTGGCCAATCGTGTGTGTTTCTACGCTGGGATTAAATCACGTATACCGTGGCCAATCGTGTGTGTTTCTACACTGGGATTTATGCTTAAAACGACGTCCACAGCCTTGACGGCGAACGCCATCTTTGTGAACGCCGGCGAAAATGACGTTTGAGAGACACACTGTCAACAACACACTTTGTTGTATATATTTTTCTGATAAATACACCTTTTGATTGAATCCTGGCTTTCAATTTCAAATGACCTCCGAACATTTGTTTTCACACAACATAATGAATTAACCAATCAACACTACACCTTGCATTGAATATTATTTTTTTTAAAAGGATTTAATTGCAGCATGGATTGTAAGTACAACATATGGATAGGTTACTATACATCAATACATTCTCTTTGCATCCATCTGACCCACACAAGTGTATTGCATACATACATACGTAACACATGACACACTACAATGCTGACAGTCAATGACATAATGGTACCATATGGGGGTCGTGTAACTGATCTACACCATTCCTGGGTATTCTAGACACTGAATCATTCACACGAAGAACTCAAAAGCTGCTGTACCTCTCTGCACCTGATAAACCGGGGTTTTTGTTTTTTTAACTCTAAAAGAAATGACTGTATTGACATTTATACACGGATGAACACTAAAATGGATGTGTGTTTGTGTGGCTGGATAACGTCTACGATTACTGAGTCTCTCTTCAGGATTGTTGTGGACAGAGAACCTCTACTGCTGCACGTCAGTTCTGGTGAAGGAGACCAGCCATAGTCCAACCATGAAGGTGTCCACTGATTCAACAACACCTGGCTCAACATAGACAACACCATCCCCTCTGTGAACAGTAACACTAGGGAACCTCTAACCCCCCTGTACCGTGAATGTTAGTGACCGACAACGATACAGTTTTGGCGGTTATTATTTAAATGACTTCCTGACACGCCTCTTTTTTTTCTCCCCTCCCTCCTCATTGTAGTATGATGTACTACAGTACCCATAATGCTCTGTACAGTACAACATATTCAGTTTCATCTTAGTTTAAAAACATTTTTTTTAAAGAAGACGTTCCTGAAGCTAACATAATGGTTGGGTGGACTGGGTTCCAAGTGGGTGGGCCTGGCTCCCCAGTGGATGGGCCTGGCTCCCCAGTGGGTGGGCCTGGCTCCCCAGTGGGTGGGCCTGGCTCCCCAGTGGGTGGACTGGGTTCTAAGTGGGTGGGCCTGGCTCCCCAGTGGGTGGACTGGGTTCCAAGTGGGTGGGCCTGGCTCCCCAGTGGGTGGACTGGGTTCCAAGTGGGTGGGCCTGGCTCCCCAGTGGGTGGACTGGGTTCCAAGTGGGTGTGTCTGACCTCTGACCTCAGATGGAGACGGGGCAGATAATAATACGGTCTTCCAGCATCACGCTGAGCACCAGAAACACGAAGTAAAGCATGAACATGGTGAGGCCCAGAACGCGGCTCATCTTCCACCGACACGCCGCGATGCTGACGATGACGAAGAGGAGCATGACGAAGAGGAGCACGATGGCACAGAACAGACCGTTGGAGTTCACCGCCACCGGTACGCCGCCTTGCATCGCCGAGAAGATCAACCATGGGACAGGCAGGCTGCAGTAATGTTAGGGGGGGGGGGGACAGACAGACAGACAGACAGAGAGAGGAGGGGTGGAGGCAGAGGGATGTAGAGAGGGAGAGACAGAGAGGAAGGGTGGAGGCAGAGGGAGAGACAGAGAGAGGAAGGGTGGAGGCAGAGGGAGAGACAGGGAGAGGAAGAGTGGAGGCAGAGGGAGAGACAGAGAGAGGAAGGGTGGAGGCAGAGGGATGTAGAGAGGGAGAGACAGAGAGAGGAAGGGTAGAGGCAGAGGGATGTAGAGAGGGAGAGACAGAGAGAGGGGAAGGGTGGAGGCAGAGGGATGTAGAGAGGGAGAGAGGAAGGGTAGAGGCAGAGGGATGTAGAGAGGGAGAGACAGAGAGAGAGGAAGGGTAGAGGCAGAGGGATGTAGAGAGGGAGAGAGGAAGGGTGGAGGCAGAGGGATGTAGAGAGGGAGAGACAGAGAGAGAGGAAGGGTAGAGGCAGAGGGATGTAGAGAGGGAGAGAGGAAGGGTAGAGGCAGAGGGATGTAGAGAGGAAGAGACGGAGAGAGTGGAGGCATAGAGGGGGAGAGATATCACTATGGGGCTTTAGCTAACCCCATAGTGATATCTCTGTAGTTACAGTGGTCTATACTAACCTCATAGTGATATCTCTGTAGTTATAGTGGTCTATACTTACCCTATAGTGATATCTCTGTAGTTATAGTGGTCTATACTAACCCCATAGTGATATCTCTGTAGTTATAGTGGTCTATACTAACCCCATAGTGATATCTCTGTAGTTGCAGTGGTCTATACTAACCCCATAGTGATATCTCTGTAGTTACAGTGGTCTATACTAACCCCATAGTGATATCGAAGATGTTGGATCCCACTGAGCTGGACACAGCCATGTCTCCCAGTCCTTTCCGGGCCACGATGACACTAGTGATGAGGTCAGGGATGGAGGTGCCCGCTGCCAGGATGGTCAGGCCCATGATCTCCTCTGAGATGCCTATGGTCTCACCCACCTAGGGAGACAACAGTCAGCCAGTCAACCAATCAGTCTCATCCACCTAGGGAGACAACAGTCAGTCAACCAATCAGTCAGTTTCACCCACCTAGGGAGACAACAGTCAGTCAGTCAACCAATCAGTCTCACCTACCTAGGGAGACAACAGTCAGTCAGTCAACCAATCAGTCTCACCCACCTAGGGAGCCAACAGTCAGTCAGTCAACCAATCAGTCTCATCCACCTAGGGAGACAACAGTCAGTCAGTCAACCAATCAGTCTCACCCACCTAGGGAGCCAACAGTCAGTCAGTCAACCAATCAGTCTCACCCACCTAGGGAGACAACAGTCAGTCACTCAACCAATCAGTCTCACCCACCTAGGGAGACAACAGTCAGTCAACCAATCAGTCTCACCCACCTAGGGAGACAACAGTCAGTCAACCAATCAGTGTCCCCACCTAGGGAGACAACAGTCAGTCAACCAATCAGTGTCCCCACCTAGGGAGACAACAGTCAGTCAACCAATCAGTGTCCCCACCTAGGGAGACAACAGTCAGTCAACCAATCAGTGTCCCCACCTAGGGAGACAACAGTCAGTCAACCAATCAGTGTCCCCACCTAGGGAGACAACAGTCAGTCAACCAATCAGTGTCCACACCTAGGGAGACAACAGTCAGTCACCCAATCAGTGTCCCCACCTAGGGCACTAGTAATCAGTCGATACATATATCAAAATGCAATTTTGACAAATACGTAGCACATCCGTTATTCATCCTGTGTAGACGGAGGCCAGGATTCAACCAGATCAGCGTTAACCCACAATTACCCACGATAACCCACAATAACCCACAATAACCCACGATAACACACGATAACCCACGATAACACACGATAACCCACAATAACCCACAATTACCCACGATAACCTACAATAACCCACGATAACACACGGTAACCCACAATTACCCACGATCACACACGATAACCCACAATTACACACAATAACCCACAATTACCCACGATCACACACGATAACCCACAATTACACACGATAACCCACAATAACACACAATGACCGACAATAACACACGATAACCCACAATTACCCACGATCACACACGATAACCCACAATTACACACGATGACCGACAATAACCCACGATTACACACGATAACCCACAATAACCGTAGCTCATCATTGCTTTTGTTTATAGTGGGTGGGGTCAGAAGTGTTACTGCGTTGGAGTTGTCAAAACCCCAAGAGGCTCCCGACGTTATCCCTATCATTATCTCTATCAGTATCCCTATCATTATCCCCATCGGTATCCCTATCTTTAGACCTATCATTATCCTTATCATTAGACCTATCATTATCCTTATCCTTAGACCTATTGTTAGACCCTATCGTTAGCTCTATTGTTATATCATTATCCCTATCGTTATCCTTATCGGTATCCCTATCATTAGACCTATCATTATCCCTATCATTAGACCTTTCATTGTCCCTATCGTTAGACCCATCATTAGCCCTATCGTTAGACCCTATCGTTAGACCCTATCGTTAGACCCTATTGTTAGACCCTATTGTTGGCCCTATCGTTAGCCCCCATCGTTAGCCCCCATCGTTAGCCCCATCGTTAGACCGATCGTTAGACCCATCGTTAGCCCTATCGTTAGCCCTATCGTTAGACCCTATCGTTAGCCCTATCGTTAGACCCTATCGTTAGACCTTATCGTTAGACTCTATCATTAGCCTTATCGTTAGACCCTATCGTTAGACCCTATCGTTAGACCCTATCGTTAGACCCTATCGTTAGCCCTATCGTTAGACCCTATCGGTAGACTGACCGTTAGACCCATCGTTAGACCCATCGTTAGACCCATCGTTCGTTAGACCCTATCGTTAGACACATCGTTAGACCCTATCGTTAGACCTATCGTTAGACCCATCGTTAGACCCATTGTTCGTTAGACCCTATCGTTAGACACATCGTTAGACCCTATCGTTAGACCCATCGTTAGACCCTATCGTTAGACCCTATCGTTAGACCCTATCGTTAGACCCTATCGTTAGCCCCATCGTTAGACCCTATCATTAGACCCTATCGTTAGACCCTATCGTTAGACACATCGTTAGACACATCGTTAGACCCTATCGTTAGACCCTATCGTTAGACCCCATCGTTAGACCCTATCGTTAGACCCCATCGTTAGACCCTATCGTTAGACCCCATCGTTAGACCCCATCGTTAGACCCTATCGTTAGACCCTATCGTTAGACCCTATCGTTAGACCCATTGTTCGTTAGACCCTATCGTTAGACCCATCGTTAGACCCTATCGTTAGACCCATCGTTCGTTAGACCTTTCGTTCGTTAGACCCATCGTTAGACCCCATCGTTAGACCCCATCGTTAGACCCCATCGTTAGACCCTATCGTTAGACCCCATCGTTAGACCCTATCGTTAGACCCTATCGTTAGACCCATTGTTCGTTAGACCCTATCGTTAGACCCATCGTTAGACCCTATCGTTAGACCCATTGTTCGTTAGACCCTATCGTTAGACCCTATCGTTAGACCCATCGTTCGTTAGACCTTTCGTTCGTTAGACCCATCGTTAGCAGCTGTGTTAAACTCAAACACTAAAATGTGTGATGTTATTTTTATTTTATTAACTTTGAACCTTTATTTAACTAGGCAATCAGTTAAGTATACATTCCTATTTACAATGACGGCCTACCGGGGAACAGTGGTTTAACGACAGTTTTTTTTTACCTTGTCAGCTTGGGGATTCGATCTAGCAACCTTTCAGTTACTAGTCCACCCTCTAACCACTAGACTACCTGCTGGTTACTGGTCCAACCCTCTAACCACTAGACTACCTGCTGGATACTGGTCCAACACTCTAACCACTAGGCTACCTGCTGGTTACTGGCCCAACACTCTAACCACTAGGCTACCTGCTGGTTACTAGTCCAACACTCTAACCACTAGGCTACCTGCTGGTTACTGGCCCAACACTCTAACCACTAGGCTACCTGCTGGTTACTGGCCCAACACTCTAACCACTAGACTACCTGCTGGTTACTGGTCCACCCTCTAACCACTAGGCTACCTGCTGGTTACTGGTCCAACCCTCTAACCACTAGGCTACCTGCTGGTTACTGGTCCAACCCTCTAACCACTAGGCTACCTGCTGGTTACTGGGCCAACCCTCTAACCACTAGGCTACCTGCTGGTTACTGGTCCAACCCTCTAACCACTAGGCTACCTGCTGGTTACTGGTCCAACCCTCTAACCACTAGACTACCTGCTGGATACTGGTCCAACCCTCTAACCACTAGACTACCTGCTGGTTACTGGTCCACCCTCTAACCACTAGGCTACCTGCTGGTTACTGGTCCAACCCTCTAACCACTAGGCTACCTGCTGGTTACTGGTCCAACCCTCTAACCACTAGGCTACCTGCTGGTTACTGGGCCAACCCTCTAACCACTAGGCTACCTGCTGGTTACTGGTCCAACCCTCTAACCACTAGACTACCTGCTGGATACTGGTCCAACCCTCTAACCACTAGGCTACCTGCTGGTTACTGGTTCACCCTCTAACCACTAGACTACCTGCTGGTTACTAGTCCAACACTCTAACCACTAGGCTACCTGCTGGTTACTAGTCCAACACTCTAACCACTAGACTACCTGCTGGATACTGGTCCAACCCTCTAACCACTAGGCTACCTGCTGGTTACTGGTTCACCCTCTAACCACTAGGCTACCTGCTGGTTACTGGTTCACCCTCTAACCACTAGGTTACCTGCTGGTTACTGGTCCACCCTCTAACCACTAGGCTACCTGCTGGATACTGGTCCAACCCTCTAACCACTAGACTACCTGCTGGTTACTGGTCCACCCTCTAACCACTAGGCTACCTGCTGGTTACTGGTCCAACCCTCTAACCACTAGGCTACCTGCTGGTTACTGGTCCAACCCTCTAACCACTAGGCTACCTGCTGGTTACTGGGCCAACCCTCTAACCACTAGGCTACCTGCTGGTTACTGGTCCAACCCTCTAACCACTAGGCTACCTGCTGGTTACTGGTCCAACCCTCTAACCACTAGACTACCTGCTGGATACTGGTCCAACCCTCTAACCACTAGGCTACCTGCTGGTTACTGGTTCACCCTCTAACCACTAGGTTACCTGCTGGTTACTGGTCCACCCTCTAACCACTAGGCTACCTGCTGGTTACTGGTTCACCTTCTAACCACTAGGTTACCTGCTGGTTACTGGTCCAACACTCTAACCACTAGACTACCTGCTGGTTACTGGGCCAACCCTCTAACCACTAGGCTACCTGCTGGTTACTGGTCCAACCCTCTAACCACTAGACTACCTGCTGGTTACTGGTCCACCCTCTAACCACTAGGCTACCTGCTGGTTACTGGTCCACCCTCTAACCACTAGGTTACCTGCTGGTTACTGGTTCACCCTCTAACCACTAGGCTACCTGCTGGTTACTGGTCCACCCTCTAACCACTAGGCTACCTGCTGGTTACTGGTCCACCCTCTAACCACTAGGTTACCTGCTGGTTACTGGTCCAACCCTCTAACCACTAGGCTACCTGCTGGTTACTGGTTCACCCTCTAACCACTAGGCTACCTGCTGGTTACTGGTCCACCCTCTAACCACTAGGATACCTGCTGGTTACTGGTTCACCCTCTAACCACTAGGCTACCTGCTGGTTACTGGTCCAACCCTCTAACCACTAGGCTACCTGCTGGTTACTGGTCCAACCCTCTAACCACTAGACTACCTGCTGGTTACTAGTCCAACCCTCTAACCACTAGACTACCTGCTGGTTACTGGTTCACCCTCTAACCACTAGACTACCTGCTGGTTACTGGTCCACCCTCTAACCACTAGGTTACCTGCCGTAATCTACACCTTCATTAGGCTGATCTACATCCTTGCTATTTTGTTTAATGATTTTCAATTTCGGTGTCATTATCTCTATATAGCCTGCCCTACACCTTCTCATTCTGAACTTCTAATATGGGGGTGATATAAGGATGGGTGTGGTTTCGTGACCATGGCAACAAGAGCAACAGCTCACTGATTTGACAGCTCCTACGTAGTTACACCTCCTAAATCGCCTAAACAAAAACAATCATAAGCTACAGGTCTGTCTGTTACCTCGGGTTTGTCTGTTACCTCGGGTTTGTCTGTTACCTCGGGTCTGTCTGTTACCTCGGGTCTGTTACCTCGGGTCTGTCTGTTACCTCGGGTCTGTCTGTTACCTCGGGTCTGTCTGTTACCTCGGGTCTGTCTGTTACCTCGGGCTTGTCTGTTACCTCGGGTCTGTTTGTTACCTCGGGTTTGTCTGTTACCTCGGGTCTGTCTGTTACCTCGGTCTGTTACCTCGGGTCTGTCTGTTACCTCGGGTCTGTCTGTTACCTCGGGTTTGTCTGTTACCTCGGGTCTGTCTGTTACCTCGGGTTTGTCTGTTACCTAAAGGTTTGTCTGTTACCTCGGGTTTGTCTGTTACCTAAAGGTTTGTCTGTTACCTCGGGTTTGTCTGTTACCTCGGGTCTGTCTGTTACCTAAAGGTTTGTCTGTTACCTCGGGTTTGTCTGTTACCTCGGGTTTGTCTGTTACCTCGGGCTTGTCTGTTACCTCGGGTCTGTCTGTTACCTCGGGTTTGTCTGTTACCTCGGGCTTGTTTGTTACCTCGGGTTTGTCTGTTACCTAAAGGTTTGTCTGTTACCTCGGGTTTGTCTGTTACCTAAAGGTTTGTCTGTTACCTCGGGTTTGTCTGTTACCTCGGGTCTGTCTGTTACCTAAAGGTTTGTCTGTTACCTCGGGTTTGTCTGTTACCTCGGGTTTGTCTGTTACCTCGGGCTTGTCTGTTACCTCGGGTTTGTCTGTTACCTCGGGTTTGTCTGTTACCTCGGGTTTGTCTGTTACCTCGGGTTTGTCTGTTACCTCGGGTTTGTCTGTTACCTCGGGTCTGTCTGTTACCTCGGGTCTGTCTGTTACCTCGGGTTTGTCTGTTACCTCGGGTTTGTCTGTTACCTCGGGTTTGTCTGTTACCTCGGGTTTGTCTGTTACCTCGGGTCTGTCTGTTACCTCGGGTTTGTTTGTTACCTCGGGTCTGTCTGTTACCTCGGGTCTGAGTCAAATAAGCACTGGACTAATAGTTTCTAAACAAGATGGAAGTCATGTGATCTAAAAACCCAACCAGAGTGATACCTGATGTGCCCACCAGACCATTAGATAGGAGAACACAGCGATCCACGTGATGGAACCAATAAACGTCATGGCAAAGTATTTTCTGGAAGCCTGAGGAAGAACTCACAGGAAGCTCATATCAGCATGACATTAGAAAGATATTTTGTGTTCTACATTTTGGCCACTTTGCAGGACACAAACACAGTACACAAAATGGCGTGAATGTAAAGACAGAGATGATAAAGACAGAGATGGTAAAGACAGAGATGATAAAGACAGAGATGGTAAAGACAGAGATGATAAAGACAGAGATGGTAAAGACAGAGATGATAAAGACAGAGATGATAAAGACAGAGATGGTAAAGACAGAGATGGTAAAGACAGAGATGATAAAGACAGAGATGATAAGATGTTAAAGACAGAGATGATAAAGACAGAGATGATAAAGACAGAGATGGTAAAGACAGAGATGATAAAGACAGAGATGGTAAAGACAGAGATGGTAAAGACAGAGATGGTAAAGACAGATGATAAAGACAGAGATGGTAAAGACAGAGATGGTAAAGACAGAGATGATAAAGACAGAGATGATAAAGACAGTGATGATAAGATGTTAAAGACAGAGATGATAAAGACAGAGATGTTAAAGACAGAGATGATAAAAACAGAGATGATAAAGACAGAGATGGTAAAGACAGAATGATAAAGACAGAGATGATAAAGACAGAGATGATAAAGACAGAGATGATAAAGACAGAGATGTAGGTGATATTTACCGGGTTGCGTACGTCGGGCACAGTGAGCCACAGAGGGAACACTATCGGAAGGAGAAAAAGATATGTGGCCTGTTTACGTCTGGTGTCTGGCCATTCTAACGACAGAGGTTCCTCGTTCTCTTCACCCTCTTCTTCATCTTTATTTTCCTCATCGTCCTCTTCGTCTTCATCATCCTCGTCTTCCTCATCCTCGCTCTCTTCTTCACTCTCGTCCCCCTCACCGCTGTCTGAGCCGTCGGACCCCCCTGCGCCCGCTGGCCCCTGGTCCTAGTGAAGAGAGAGGGAGAGAGGGTGAGAGAGAAGGGTCGTAGGGGTAGAGTAGTGTTATGAATGAACTCTCTCCCATCTCTCTGCACTCTCTCTCCTCTCTCCACTCTCTCTCCACTCTCTCTCTCCTCTCGGTCTCCTCTCCCCTCTCTGTGTCTCTGACGGATCTGGTTTCTTCTCTCCCTCTCCTCCCTCCACTCTCCTCTCTCTCCCCTCTCTCCTCTCTCCTGTCTGAGTCTCTGACGGGTCTGGTTTCTCCTATCTCCCCTCTCTCCTCTCGGTCTCCTCTCGGTCTCCTCTCCCCTCTCTGTGTCTCTGACGGATCTGGTTTCTTCTCTCCCTCTCCTCTATCTCCTCTCTCTCCTCTCTCTACCGTCTGAGTCTCTGACGGGCCTGGTTTCTCCTATCTCCCCTCTCTCCTCTCTCTCCCGTCTCCCCTGTCTCTCCAGTCTGAGTCTCTGACGGGCCTGGTTTCTCCTATCTCCCCTCTCTCCTCTCCTCTCTCCCGTCTGAGTCTCTGATGGGTCTGGTTTCTCCTATCTCCCCTCTCTCCCCTCTCTCCTCTCTCTCCTCTCTCCCTTCTCTCTACCGTCTGAGTCTCTGACGGGCCTGGTTTCTCCTCTTCTTTAGGTGTTGTCTGGGAGGTCGAGGGTTCGGCCTGCTCAGTCTTCTCAGGTCCAGCTGAAAAAAGACAGACACAAGACACAACCAATAAGCAACATGTCAGATGTTTACCTTTACATGTGAGTCATTTAACAGACTCTCTGATCCAGAGACACTACAGTAGTGAGTCATTTAGCAGACTCTCTTATCCAGAGACACTTAACATTAGTGAGTCATTTAACAGACTCTCTTATCCAGAGACACTACAGTAGTGAGTCATTTAGCAGACTCTCTTATCCAGAGACACTACAGTAGTGAGTCATTTAACAGACTCTCTTATCCAGAGACACTACAGTAGTGAGTCATTTAACAGACTCTCTTATCCAGAGACACTTAACAGTAGTGAGTCATTTAGCAGACTCTCTTATCCAGAGACACTACAGTAGTGAGTCATTTAACAGACTCTCTTATCCAGAGACACTACAGTAGTGAGTCATTTAACAGACTCTCTTATCCAGAGACACTTAACAGTAGTGAGTCATTTAGCAGACTCTCTTATCCAGAGAGACTACAGTAGTGAGTCATTTAGCAGACTCTCTTATCCAGAGACACTACAGTAGTGAGTCATTTAACAGACTCTCTTATCCAGAGACACTACAGTAGTGAGTCATTTAACAGACTCTTATCCAGAGACACTACAGTAGTGAGTCATTTAACAGACTCTCTGATCCAGAGACACTACAGTAGTGAGTCATTTAGCAGACTCTCTTATCCAGAGACACTACAGTAGTGAGTCATTTAGCAGACTCTCTTATCCAGAGAGACTACAGTAGTGAGTAATTTAGCAGACTCTCTTATCCAGAGACAGTTAACAGTAGTGAGTCATTTAACAGACTCTCTGATCCAGAGAGACTACAGTAGTGAGTCATTTAACAGACTCTCTTATCCAGAGACACTTAACAGTAGTGAGTCATTTAACAGACTCTCTTATCCAGAGACACTACAGTAGTGAGTCATTTAGCAGACTCTCTTATCCAGAGACACTACAGTAGTGAGTCATTTAGCAGACTCTCTTATCCAGAGACACTACAGTAGTGAGTCATTTAACAGACTCTCTTATCCAGAGACACTACAGTAGTGAGTCATTTAACAGACTCTCTTATCCAGAGACACTTAACAGTAGTGAGTCATTTAACAGACTCTCTTATCCAGAGACACTACAGTAGTGAGTCATTTAGCAGACTCTCTTATCCAGAGAGACTACAGTAGTGAGTCATTTAACAGACTCTCTTATCCATAGACACTACAGTAGTGAGTCATTTAACAGACTCTCTTATCCAGAGCCACTACAATAGTGAGTCATTTAACAGACTCTCTTATCCAGAGACACTTAACAGTAGTGAGTCATTTAGCAGACTCTTTTCCGAAGTCACTACAGTAGTGAGTCATTTAGCAGATTCTCTTATCCAGAGAGACTTACAGTAGTGAGTCATTTAACAGACTCTCTTATCCAGAGACAGTTAACAGTAGTGAGTCATTTAACAGACTCTCTGATCCAGAGAGACTTACAGTAGTGAGTCATTTAACAGACTCTCTTATCCAGAGACAGTTAACAGTAGTGAGTCATTTAACAGACTCTCTGATCCAGAGAGACTACAGTAGTGAGTCATTTAACAGACTCTCTTATCCAGAGACACTTAACAGTAGTGAGTCATTTAACAGACTCTCTTATCCAGAGACACTACAGTAGTGAGTCATTTAGCAGACTCTTATCCAGAGAGACTACAGTAGTGAGTCATTTAGCAGACTCTCTTATCCAGAGACACTACAGTAGTGAGTCATTTAACAGACTCTCTGATCCAGAGAGACTACAGTAGTGAGTCATTTAGCAGACTCTCTTATCCAGAGAGACTACAGTAGTGAGTCATTTAACAGACTCTCTTGTCCAGAGACACTACAGTAGTGAGTCATTTAACAGACTCTCTTATCCAGAGCCACTTAACAGTAGTGAGTCATTTAGCAGACTCTTTTCCGAAGTCACTACAGTAGTGAGTCATTTAGCAGACTCTTATCCAGAGAGACTTACAGTAGTGAGTCATTTAACAGACTCTCTTATCCAGAGACACTACAGTAGTGAGTCATTTAACAGACTCTCTTATCCAGAGACACTACAGTAGTGAGTCATTTAACAGACTCTCTTATCCAGAGAGACTTACAGTAGTGAGTCATTTAACAGACTCTCTTTTCCGAAGTCACTACAGTAGTGAGTCATTTAGCAGACTCTCTTATCCAGAGACACTACAGTAGTGAGTCATTTAGCAGACTCTCTTATCCAGAGAGACTTACAGTAGTGAGTCATTTAACAGACCATGCAGGTAGCCTAGTGGTTAGAGTGTTGGACTAGTAACCAGCAGGTAGACTAGTGGTTAGATTGTGAACCAGTAACCAGCAGGTAGCCTAGTGGTTAGAGCGTTGGACTAGTAACCAGCAGGTAGCCTAGTGGTTAGAGTGTTGGGTCAGTAACCAGCAGGTAGCCTAGTGGTTAGAGTGTTGGGTCAGTAACCAGCAGGTAGTCTAGTGGTTAGAGTGTTGGGTCAGTAACCAGCAGGTAGCCTAGTGGTTAGAGGATGGACCAGTAACCAGCAGGTAGTCTAGTGGTTAGAGGATGGACCAGTAACCAGCAGGTAGTCTAGTGGTGTGTTGATGTGACTCAGTGTGGTGTGCTGATGTGACTCAGTGTGGTGTGTTGATGGGACTCAGTGTGGTGTGTTGGTGTGACTCAGTGTGGTGTGTTGATGTGACTCAGTGTGGTGTGTTGATGTGACTCAGTGTGGTGTGTTGATGTGACTCAGTGTGGTGTGTTGATGTGACTCAGTGTGGTGTGTTGATGTGACTCAGTGTGGTGTGTTGATGTGACTCAGTGTGGTGTGTTGATGTGACTCAGTGTGGTGTGTTGATGTGACTCAGTGTGGTGTGTTGTTAGTCTGTAACAACTGGAAAGGTGGTACATGGATACAGACACCTGTTAATCTGTGCATTTGTCTCTGTTTCTGTGGTCGGTCCACCATGTCTGGATGGAGTTGTGCTTGTTGGGAACAGGGGTCGCGGTGGAGTTGATTTGGGTTCGTACCCTGTAATCATTGGGCCTCTCAGTGTGTGTGTGTGGTCTAATGATGTCCTTCAGTGGTCCAGGCCATTACAGTCTCTCAGGGTTATGACAACCACAGGCTGAAGCGGCCTTAACACCGACCCAATCAACACTGAGATTAACATGCAGATGGGGCCCTGCGCGGCCTTAACACCGACCCAATCAACACTGAGATTAACATGCAGATGGGGCCCTGCACGGCCTTAACACGGACCCAATCAACACTGAGATTAACATGCAGATGGGGCCCTGCACGTGTGTGTGTGTCAGAGGAAGGGGTCATCGTCTTTTTGATTCATGGCTCGTTAACCTTTAGTTACACAGTTTTTGGCATATGACATAGGCCTACAATATAATAATAATAATAGCCAGCAGCATACCACCCTGTCCACAGGGCAACATTTGATGACAAAGTATTCCGAGTCGGGGGAGCAGAATCTCGCAGGTTCCTGTACGTTTCGCACCATGTGTTGTTGGTCATTAAGCAGAGCCAACCACCTTTGTTCTTAGCCAGAGAGATTCTGCTTCCTATCCACTCAGAAATCGGTAAAACCCGCCGGTTGTATATAATCCCTATGGATGTCGGAGGAAAGTCTCAGAAAAACAAGAGTATGTTACAGGATCTGATGTCCCTCCGGAAGGAGATCCTCGCCCTGAGCTCGTCAAGTTGGTTCATTAATGATTGAACACTGGCGAGTAGAATGCTCGGTAATGGAGGATGGGTTGGCCGGCGTCTTAATCTCAGTAAAACCCTGCCACGTCTGCCTCTCCGTCAGCATCTTCTCTTCCTACTCTCCTGTAGGACTCCCAAGCAGCTCGGCACCTCGCTGAAGAAGCTGGTCCATTGTTTCGCCGTCTCAGAGAACTCAGCGATTCGTATTCTAATAGTTCTACTCAGGTGTATGTTGTGATGCACAAAACAAACTGATTAAGAAAATGTTTGGAAAACACACAAGAAAAATGTGCAATGTTTTGTCAGAGCGCGAGGCGAGACACCCTCTGTTGGCCCCGTTTTACCAGGAATACTTGGTCATTAAATGACACCCTTTTTGACCTTCTGAAAGTGTTCTCAGGGATCAACTCCATGGCTGTGTTCATCCAGCCCCAATCTGACACCAGGAAGGAGCTCCAAGATCTTCATTGGACCGTGAACAAACTGGAGACTGCATTCCCGGAGGCAGTGTTCACTGTTCTAGGGGACTTTAACAAAAGTAATTTGAGAACCGTGCTCCCAAATTAATTACCAACACCTCGACTGTCTAACTCGCGGAAATTCTACTCTTGACCACTGCTACACGTCTTTCCGACACGGGAATAAGGCCCTTTCCCGTCCTCCTTTCGGCAAATCCAACCAGGACTCCATCCTGCCTACAAACAAAAACTCAAGAGGAAGTTCCTGTTGGCCAGGTCTGTACAGCGTTGGTCCGTCCAATTAGAATTCACGCTCCAAGACTGGTTTGATCACGTGGGCTGGAATATGTTCTGGGTCGTCTCTGGAGATAACGTTAATATAGACGCCGACTCAGTCACCAGAGATATCGTTAATATAGACGCCGACTCAGTCACCGGAGATAACATCAATATACACATCGACTCAGTCACCAGATATAACATCAATCTACACACCGACTCAGTCACCGGATATAACATTAATCTACACATCGACTCAGTCACCAGAGATATCGTTAATATATATTACGCCGACTCAGTCACCGGATATAACATCAATATACACACCGACTCAGTCACCAGATATAACATCAATATACACACCGACTCAGTCACCAGATATAACATCAATATATATTACGTCGACTCAGTCACCGGAGATAACGTCAATATACACGCCGACTCAGTCACCGGAGATAACGTCAATACACACGCCGACTCAGTCACCGGATTAATCAGAAAATGCATAGATGACATGTTACCGATAGTGTACTTCAAAACGTTCTCGATTCAAAAAAAGTGAATGGATAGCAGCCTTCTATGAAAACTGAAAGAGAGAACTGCCAGGTGACCGGGGGGAATAGTTTGGTGAAACAGTACAAATACGACAGCCGCAGATTGATCAAGATGGCGACACACAGATGTGGCAGGGGCTCCAACAATAACAGATTACAAAAAGGAAGCTAGCTACATTGCGGTCACCAACACCATCCTACCAGGGGAGCTAAACACCTTTTTCTCAAGATTCGGTCACAATGACCCTGAGCTGCCGAGGAGAGTCCCCGATGACAATGTGGGCTATACACTCTAAGTTTCCACTAGGATTTACATCAACACACCACACTAGGTGTCACACCAACACAGCACACTAGGAGTCACATCAACACACCCAACTAGGAGTCACATCAACACGCCACACTGAGTCACATCAACACACCACACTAGGAGTCACATCAACACACCCCACTAGGAGTCACATCAACACAGCACACTAGGAGTCACATCAACACACCCCACTAGGAGTCACATCAACACAGCACACTAGGAGTCACATCAACACACCCCACTTAGGAGTCACAACAACACACCCCACTAGGAGTCACATCAACACACCCCACTAGGAGTCACACCAACACACCCCACTAGGAGTCACACCCCACTAGGAGTCACAACAACACACCCCACTAGGAGTCACATCAACACACCCCACTAGGAGTCACACCAACACACCCCACTAGGAGTCACACCAACACACCCCACTAGGAGTCACACCAACACACCCCACTAGTAGTCACACCCCACTAGGAGTCACACCAACACACCCCACTAGTAGTCACACCCCACTAGTAGTCACATCCCACTAGTAGTCACACCCCACTAGGAGTCACACCAACACACCCCACTAGTAGTCACACCCCACTAGGAGTCACACCAACACACCACACTAGTAGTCACACCCCACTAGGAGTCACACCCCACTAGGAGTCACATCAACACACCCCACTAGGAGTCACACCAACACACCCCACTAGTAGTCACACCCCACTAGGAGTCACACCCCACTAGGAGTCACATCAACACACCCCACTAGGAGTCACAACAACACACCACACTATTAGTCACACCCCACTAGGAGTCACACCAACAGACCACACTAGGAGTCACAACAACACACCCCACTAGGAGTCACGTCAACACACCCCACTAGGAGTCACACCAATACACCACACTAGGAGTCACACCAACACACACCGTACAGTGAAGAAGGAAACCAAGAGCAGGACTGACAGCCATTGTTCTGTTACTGGATGTCACCTATAGGTCTGTTTCCATAGAGACTTACAACACTGTCACACAACATAAATAGTTTTTTTGATTTCAACTATAGATCTGGATCTTTACCTATAGGCCTGGATCTCACCTGTAGGTCTGGATCTCACCTATAGGTCTGGATCTCACCTATAGGCCTGGATCTCACCTATAGGCCTGGATCTCACCTATAGGCCTGGATCTCACCTGTAGGCCTGGATCTCACCTGTAGGTCTGGATCTCACCTGTAGGTCTGGATCTCACCTATAGGCCTGGATCTCACCTATAGGCCTGGATCTCACCTATAGGCCTGGATCTCACCTATAGGCCTGGATCTCACCTATAGGCCTGGATCTCACCTATAGGCCTGGACCTCTCCTATAGGCCTCGACCTCACCTATAGGCCTGGACCTCACCTATAGGCCTGGATCTCACCTATAGGCCTGGATCTCACCTATAGGCCTGGATCTCACCAATAGGCCTGGACCTCACCTATAGGCCTGGATCTCACCTATAGGCCTGGATCTCACCTATAGGCCTGGATCTCACCTATAGGCCTGGACCTCACCTATAGGCCTGGATCTCACCTATAGGCCTGGATCTCACCTATAGGCCTGGATCTCACCTATAGGCCTGGATCTCACCTATAGGCCTGGACCTCTCCTATAGGCCTGGACCTCTCATATAGGCCTGGACCTCACCTATAGGCCTGGACCTCTCATATAGGCCTGGACCTCACCTATAGGCCGGGACCTCACCTATAGGCCTGGATCTCACCTATAGGCCTGGATCTCACCTATAGGCCTGGACCTCACCTATAGGCCTGGATCTCACCTATAGGCCTGGATCTCACCTATAGGCCTGGATCTCACCTATAGGCCTGGACCTCTCCTATAGGCCTGGACCTCTCATATAGGCCTGGACCTCTCATATAGGCCTGGACCTCACCTATAGGCCTGGACCTCACCTATAGGCCTGGACCTCACCTATAGGCCTCGACCTCACCTATAGGCCTTGACCTCACCTATAGGCCTCGACCTCACCTATAGGCCTCGACCTCACCTATAGGCCTCGACCTCACCTATAGGCCTGGACCTCACCTATAGGCCTGGACCTCACCTATAGGCCTGGACCTCTCCTATAGGCCTGGACCTCTCCTATAGGCCTGCAGTGTGTCCGTGTGTCCTGCTGTGTGTCCTGTTGTGTGTCCTGCTGTGTGTCCTGCTGTGTGTCCTGCTGTGTGTCCTGCCGTCTACCCTCCCGCTGGCTGCTGGGTTAACTCTATCCCTGAATGCAGTATGAGACATTGAGGATTACCACGCACAGCTGACTGTGAGCTGTTTAAAATGTCTGTGACCGTTTCTCATCAACAACAGGTTGGTGAGAAATAGTGGAAACACGATAAAAAAGTACTTGTACATGCTACAGGGATAGTTGTGAGACACGTAACTTCATGTAAAGTAGCACGAAAAACATTAATGTGTAACAGTTAGACGCACATCCCTGCTGTGTGGCCTGCAGACAGCGGTACAGCTCTAACACAAAGCCTTACAGACAACGCCAAGACAAAGAGAACCCATAACCAACGTAACGAGAACATACAAAACATAACGACAACATTTTTACATTTAATTTTACCTTTATTTAACTAGGCTAAGTCAGTTAGGAACAAACATCAACCCAAACGCAACGTGTATACAGAACGTTACGAGAACATTCACAGAACGACAACATCAAACCAAACGCAACGTGTATACAGAACGTTAACGAGAACATTCACAGACGCTAACCAAATCAAGCACTAAACGTACAGATAACGTTGGCCTTACCTTTCCTCTGCACCGACACCTCCGTCCTGACCTCCCCATTAAAGGTTGTTGTTTCTAATTGGCAGAGATACGTTGGTAAAATGACCAGTTTACCACGGAGACACAACATATCCACCCGCTGCCTCGTGTAGAGTAATGTATGACGGAATATGAGGGGAGTCATAGACACAACATATCCACACGTTGCCTCGTGTAGAGTAATGTATGACGGAATATGAGGGGAGTCATAGACACAACCGAAGTTACTGTACCACACAAACAAAACACAACCACTTCCTTCATAATATTGACTGAAAATGAGCTGAGCAGACATGAATACTAGTATCCTCTTCTAGGGAAGAGTGAGATACAGTTCAGATGAAAACGTCTATTTTGGAGTGATAGATAGTAGACAGAAGGTGAAGAGATACTCAGTAACTCTCGGTAGGACAATGGAAGTTGGAGTGATAGATAGTAGACAGAAGATGAAGAGATACTCAGTAACTCTCGGTAGGACAATGGAAGTTGTTGTGATAGATAGTAGACAGAAGATGAGGAGATACTCAGTAACTCTCGATAGGACAATGGAAGTTGTTGTGATAGATGGTAGACAGAAGATGAAGAGATACTCAGGGCTGGCATGAAGTGACAGTACTGGGTGACAACATGAGGAGGAGGTGACATTGTTGACATCCCTCTTACCTTGTCTAACTCTCCTCTGACCAGGGCCTCTAATATCTCTGCTAAAGCCCGTCTCTGGAATAAGGGGACGATGGAAGAAACCATAGAATTACATATTAGAACTCATTTAATAGGATCTCTGTAGGAGAGACATTCAGGTAGCCTCTGTATTTACCAGGTCCCCCAAGTCCCCTGACACCCAGAGCTGTGGTGTGGAGTAGCCATTAGAGCAGCTCTCTCCAAACCTGGTCCTGGGGGGGAGACCCAGAGCTGTGGTGTGGAGTAGCCATTAGAGCAGCTCTCTCCAAACCTGGTCCTGGGGGGGAGACCCAGAGCTGTGGTGTGGAGTAGCCCATTAGAGCAGCTCTCTCCAAACCTGGTCCTGGGGGGAGACCCAGAGCTGTGGTGTGGAGTAGCCATTAGAGCAGCGCTCTCCAAACCTGGTCCTGGGGGGGAGACCCAGAGCTGTGGTGTGGAGTAGCCATTAGAACAGCTCTCTCCAAACCTGGTCCTGGGGGGAGACCCAGAGCTGTGGTGTGGAGTAGCCATTAGGGCAGCGCTCTCCAAACCTGGTCCTGGGGGGAGACCCATAGCTGTGGTGTGAGTAGCCATTAGAGCAGTGCTCTCCAAACCTGGTCCTGGGGGGGAGACCTGATCCAAAAGCCTCTCAACACCTTGGTGCTACCTTACACTAGAGACTTGTGTTGTGTGAGAAGTGAAGAGCAGAGGTCAAGTCCACCTGTGTTCCTGGATTACAGGGACGTGACTGTTCTGTCCTCTACTGGAGTGACCTTCACTGAGTCCTCAGGCCACCAGGCAGCCAGACCTGTCCCCATGCAGCCTCCTCCCTCCCAGCTCTCTCATCCTTAATCAGCTTTCAATACAGGCTAATAAAAGCTGGATAAGAGCCAGCCTCTGGCCGACCAATCTCTTT
The DNA here is from genome assembly GCF_045791955.1 of Oncorhynchus clarkii lewisi. NCBI lineage: Eukaryota > Metazoa > Chordata > Actinopteri > Salmoniformes > Salmonidae > Oncorhynchus > Oncorhynchus clarkii. The sequence continues at coordinate 88,427,194 of NC_092152.1, forward strand.
ATCCCAATAGCACTGTCTCTAGGTCTCTCGTTGTACTGGACTGTGTGTGTCATTGAGCTAACAGTCTGATGTTGCTGTGAAGCTAACAGTCTGATGCTGCTGGGAAGCTAACAGTCTGATGCTGACGGTGAAGCTAACAGTCTGATGCTGAAGGTGAAGCTAACAGTCTGATGCTGAAGGTGAAGCTAACAGCTAACAGTCTGATGCTGAAGGTGAAGCTAACAGTCTGATGCTGAAGGTGAAGCTAACAGTCTGATGCTGAAGGTGAAGCTAACAGTCTGATGTTGCTGTGAAGCTAACAGTCTGATGCTGAAGGTGAAGCTAACAGTCTGATGCTGAAGGTGAAGCTAACAGTCTGATGCTGCTGTGAAGCTAAATATCTGATGCTGCTGTGAAGCTAACAGTCTGATGCTGCTGTGAAGCTAACAGTCTGATGCTGAAGGTGAAGCTAACAGTCTGATGCTGCTGTGAAGCTAACAGTCTGATGCTGAAGGTGAAGCTAACAGTCTGATGCTGCTGTGAAGCTAACAGTCTGATGCTGAAGGTGAAGCTAACAGTCTGATGCTGCTGTGAAGCTAACAGTCTGATGCTGAATGTGAAGCTAACAGTCTGATGCTGAAGGTGAAGCTAACAGTCTGATGCTGAAGGTGAAGCTAACAGTCTGATGCTGCTGTGAAGCTAACAGTCTGATGCTGAAGGTGAAGATAACAGTCTGATGCTGCTGTGAAGCTAACAGTCTGATGCTGAAGGTGAAGCTAACAGTCTGATGCTGCTGTGAAGCTAACAGTCTGATGCTGAAGGTGAAGCTAACAGTCTGATGCTGAAGATGAAGCTAACAGTCTGATGCTGAAGGTGAAGCTAACAGTCTGATGCTGAAGGTGAAGCTAACAGTCTGATGCTGAAGGTGAAGCTAACAGTCTGATGCTGAAGGTGAAGCTAACAGTCTGATGCTGAAGGTGAAGCTAACAGTCTGATGCTGCTGTGAAGCTAACAGTCTGATGCTGAAGGTGAAGATAACAGTCTGATGCTGCTGTGAAGCTAACAGTCTGATGCTGAAGGTGAAGCTAACAGTCTGATGCTGCTGTGAAGCTAACAGTCTGATGCTGAAGGTGAAGCTAACAGTCTGATGCTGCTGTGAAGCTAACAGTCTGATGCTGAAGGTGAAGCTAACAGTCTGATGCTGCTGTGAAGCTAACGGTCTGATGATGTGGCAGTAATGACTATAGAAGGTCCCTGTGACCGTAGTGAATATAGAAGGTCCCTGTGGCAGTAGTGAATATAGAAGGTCCCTGTGGCAGTAGTGGATATAGAAGGTCCCTGTGGCAGTAGTGACTATAGAAGGTCCCTGTGGCAGTAGTGACTATAGAAGGTCCCTGTGGCAGTAGTGACTATAGAAGGTCCCTGTGGCAGTAGTGACTATAGAAGGTCCCTGTGGCAGTAGTGACTATAGAAGGTCCCTGTGACAGTAGTGACTATAGAAGGTCCCTGTGGCAGTAGTGACAAGGCCATCAGACTGTTAAACAGCCATCACTAACATAGAGAGGCTGCTGCCAACATACAGACTCAAATCTCTGGCCACTTAAATACATGGACATAATAAAGGTATCACTAGTCACTTTAAATAACGCCACTTTAATAATGTCTACATACCCTACATTACTCATCTCATATGTATATACTGTACTCTACACCATCTACTGCATCTTGCCTATGCCGTTCGGCCATCACTCACCATAGATTAGGACCATAGATTAGGACCATAGATTAGGAACATAGATTAGGACCATAGATAAGGACCATAGATTAGGACCATAGATAAGGACCATAGATTAGGACCATAGATTAGGACCATAGATTAGGACCATAGATTAGGACCATAGATTAGGACCATAGCGGTCCCTGTAATAATAAAGACTGATATAAAGTCCAGTACCTTCTCCCAGTGGGTCCAGTGTGTGGATCATCAACTGGAAGATGGTGTTTCTGTTGGTGCTGTTGTGGAGAGACGCATTACTGCCTCCTCTCTGGAGAGTGGGCTTCACCTGGGACATAACAAACACACCACACACACACACACAGGGTTGAAGCCACGGCAGATCACGCCAGGTTACATTCAGGTAAAGACCTCTTTTTGCTGGTCACTTAAATTACATCTAAAAAATGTTTAAAAAAATAACAACTATTTTACAATCAGTACACAACCTGATCATGACATCACAATCAAAGAGTGTTGAGACCTTCAGTTTTTCTCTGTCTCTCTTCTGGGGTGAGTCTTGAGGTTGTGGTTTGGGTTCTGGTGAAACATTGTTTTGGGGTGGATCAGGTGGTGGATGTCCACTGTTCTGCTGTAAATACAGGAATACTTTAGTACACGTTCACAATAAGAACCAGAGAGAGGAGAAAAGGCAGACTTTTAAAGAACTACTCCAGTGGGCTAAATATACTGAATGGCTTTTACATGGTCAGGTTGTATTCTGATTGTAAAAAGGAAAGTCTGTTTTTTGTAGTCCAGAAAAAGTATGTTGTTTCAACCAGAAAATAATGTCTTTATGAAATCCCATGCCAACATTTGCCCAGCTGGGTAGAGGATGCATAATGGGTGTCTACTGAAGACAGGATCTGCCAAAAACAGGATTAGCCTAGTGGTTAGAACGTTGGACTAGTAACCGGAAGGTTGCAAGTTCAAACCCCCGAGCTGACAAGGTACAAATCTGTCGTTCTGCCCCTGAACAAGGCAGTTAACCCACTGTTCCTAGGCCGTCATTGAAAATAAGAATTAGTTCTTAACTGACTTGCCTAGTTAAATAAAATAAAAATATAACAACAGTGATATTAGTGAGAACAAGTAACTGCCAAAATAAGGGAGAACAGCAACATAAAGTGTTTTAACAGGGCGTTGAGCCAGAACAGCTTCAATGGCATAGATTCTACAAGTGTCTGGAAGTCTACTGGAGGGATGTGACATCATTCTTCCACCAGAAAATTCCATATTGGTGTTTTGTTGATGGTGGTGGAAAACACTGTCTCAGGACCCACTCCAGAATCTCCCATAAAGTGCATTCCCGAGTGGTGCATCGGTCTAAGGCACTGCAGTGCTAGGGGCGTCACTACAGACCCGGGTTCGATCCGGGGCTGTAATCACAACCAGCCGAGATCGGGAGTCCCAAAGGGTGGAGCACAATTGGCCCAGTGTATTCCGGGTTAGGGGAGGGTTTGGCCGGGGTAGGCAGTCATTGTAAATAAGAATTTGTTCTTAACTGACTTGCCTACTTAAATAAATAAAAATAAGTATTCAGATCCCTTGACTTTTTCCACATTTTGTTAAATTACAGCCTTATTCTAAAATGGATTAAATAAAACATTTTCCTCAATCTACACACAACACCCTAGAATGAAAAAGCAAAAACAGGTTTTTAGAAATATTGTCAAATGTATTAAAAATAAAAAACAGAAATACCAGAACAGTAACTATTCAGACCCTTTGCTACGAGACTTCAAATGGAGCTCAGGTGCATCTTGTTTCCATTGATCATCCTTGAGATGTTTCTACAACTTGATTGGAGTCCACCTGTGGTCAATTCAATTGATTGGACATGATTTTGGAAAGGCGCACACCTGTCTATATAAGGTCCCACAGTTGACAGTGCATGTCAGAGCAAAAACCAACCATGAGGTCGAAGGAATTGTCCGTAGAGCTCCGAGACAGGATTGTATCGAGGCACAGATCTGGGGAAGGGTACCAAGAAATGTCTGCAGCATTGAAGGTCCCCAAGAACACAGTGGCCTCCATCATTCTTAAATGGAAGAAGTTTGGAACCACCAAGACTCTTCCTAGAGCTGGCCTCCTGGCCAAACTAAGCAACCGGGGTGAGAAGGGCCTTGGTCAAGGAGGTGACCAAGAACCCGATGGTCACTCTGATAGAGCTACAGTGTTCCTCTGTGGAGATGGTAGAACCTTCCAGAAGGACAACCATCTCTGCAGCACTCCACCAATCAGGCCTTTATGCTAGAGTGGCCAGACGGAAGCCAATCCTCAGTAAAAGGCATATGACAGCCCGCTTGGAGTTTGCCAAAAGGCACCTAAAGGACTCAGATCATGAGTAACAAGATTCTCTGGTCTGATGAAACCAAGATTGAACTCTTTGGCCTGAATGCCAAATGTCACTTCTGGAGGAAACTTGGCACCATCCCTACAGTGAAGCATGGTGGTGACAGCATCATGCTGTGGGGATGTTTTTCAGCGGCAGGGACTGGGAGACTAGTCAAGATCGAGGGAAAGATGAACGGAGCAAAGTACAGAGAGATCCTTGATGAAAACCTGCTCCAGAGCACTCAGGACCTCAGACTGGGGTGAAGGTTCACCTTCCAACAGGACAACGTCCCTAAGCACACAGATAAGACAATGCAGGAGTGGCTTCGGGACAAGTCTCTGAATGTCATTGAGTGGCCCAGCCAGAGCCTGGACTTGAACCCGATCGAACATCTCTGGAGAGACCTGAAAATAACTGTGCATCCACCTGATAGAGCTTGAGAGGATCTGCAGAGAAGAATGGGAGAAAATCCCCAAATATAGGTGTACCAAGCTTGTAGCGTCATACCCAAGAAGACTCGAGGCTGTAATCGCTGCCAAAGGTGCTTCAACAAAGTACTGAGTAAAGGGTCTGAATACTAACATTTCTAAAAAACAGTTTTTGCTATGTCATTATGTGGTCTTGTGATGTCATTATGGGGTATTGTGATGTCATTATGTGGTATTGTGATGTCATTATGTGCTATTGTGATGTCATTATGTGGTATTGTGATGTCATTATGTGGTATTGTGTGTAGATTGATGAGGGGGAAAAAAACAATAGAATCCATTTTAGAGTAAGGCTGTAACGTAACAAAATGTGTAAAAAGTCAATGGGTCTGAATACTATCAGAATGCCCTGTAAGTGTTCAATTGGGTTGAGATCTGGTGACTGAGATGACCATGGCATATCGTTTACATCGTTTTCATGCTCATCAAAGCATTCAGTGACCACTCGTGCCCTGTGGACGGGGGCATCGTCATCCCATAGGGGCATAGCCATGGTAGCCAAAATAATGGTCTGCTCAGCATTTTTATACATGACCCTAAGCATGATGGGATGTTAATTGCTTAACTAACTCAGGAACCACACCTGTGTGGAAGCACCTGCTTTCAATATACTTGATATCCCTCATCAAGTGTTTCCATTATTTTGGCAGTTACCTGTACTTGTTTGTTGATAGGTTCAAAAGTACTGATGGTAGCACCCTGGATACACTACTACAAGTACCTTAGTCCTGATAGGTTCAAAATAACTGATGGTGGCACCCTGGATACACTACTACAAGTGCCTTAGTCCTGATAGGTTCAAATATACCTACTGGGGTTCTATGAGTTGCCTACAACAGTATAAACCGTTCACTTGCATGTCATTTTCTTAGCAATCCCACACCAACACTCACCATCATACTAATGGGGATCCCCATTAGCTGTTGCCAAGGCAGCAGCTACTCTTCCTGGGGTTTATTATGGATCCCCATTAGCTGTTGCCAAGGCAGCAGCTACTCTTCCTGGGGTTTATTATGGATCCCCATTAGTTCCTGCCAAGGCAGCAGCTACTCTTCCTGGGGTTTATTATGGATCCCCATTAGTTCCTGCCAAGGCAGCAGCTACTCTTCCTGGGGTTTATTATGGATCCCCATTAGTTCCTGCCAAGGCAGCAGCTACTCTTCCTGGAGTTTATTATGGATCCCCATTAGCTGTTGCCAAGGAAGCAGCTCCTCTTCCTGGGGTTTATTATGGATCCCCATGAGTTCCTGCCAAGGCAGCAGCTACTCTTCCTGGGGTTTATTATGGATCCCCATTAGTTCCTGCCAAGGCAGCAGCTACTATTCCTGGGGTTTATTATGGATCCCCATTAGTTCCTGTCAAGGCAGCAGCTACTCTTCCTGGGGCTTATTATGGATCCCCATTAGTTCCTGTAAAGGCAGCAGCTACTCTTCCTGGGGTTTATTATGGATCCCCATTAGTTCCTGCCAAGGCAGCAGCTACTCTTCCTGGGGTTTATTATGGATCCCCATTAGCTGTTGCCAAGGAAACAGCTACTCTTCCTGGGGTTTATTATGGATCTCCATTAGCTGTTGCCAAGGAAGCAGCTATTCTTCCTGGGGTTTATTATGGATCCCCATTAGCTGTTGCCAAGGAAGCAGCTACTCTTCCTGGGGTTTATTATGGATCCCCATTAGCTGGATCCAAGGAAGCAGCTACTCTTCCTGGGGTTTATTATGGATCCCCATTAGTTGCTGCCAAGGAAGCAGATACTCTTCCTGGGGTTTATTATGGATCCCCATTAGCTGTTGCCAAGGAAGCAGCTACTCTTCCTGGGGTTTATTATAGATCCCCATTAGCTGTTGCCAAGGAAGCAGCTACTCTTCCTGGGGTTTGTTATGGATCCCCATTAGCTGTTGCCAAGGAAGCAGCTACTCTTCCTGGTGTTTATTATGGATCCCCATTAGCTGTTGCCAAGGAAGCAGCAACTCTTCCTGGGGTCCAAACACATTAAAGCACTTACATCACACATAAAACTAAAGATAAAACAGTACATCATATAACATTATAACATCACTACATATCTACAATACATAATGTATAACACCATCATACAACAATATTACGACGTATGTGTTGATAGGTTCTGATTTCTAAACTTAAAATATGAAATATCCTTATTCATGTCACTGAGGGAGAGAGGGGAATGTAGAACGTTTACATTAAGTCAGGATATGTTAGTGTTAGTCATCAGGGATCCTAAGGGAGGAGGAAGAGACACAGTCTGGTACAAGTCAACATGGCAGCCGTGAGTTGGGGAGGAGTGAGGAATTTGGGCGGAGGTCTTGGTTAGATGAAGTGAGGAAGAACATACACTACCGGTCAAATGTTTTAGAACTCTTACTTATTCAAGTTATAAAAAAAAAAAAGATATATATATTTTTTTAAACTATTTTCTACATTGTAGAATAATAGTGAAGACATCAAAACTATGAAAAAACACATATGGAATCATGTAGTAACCAAAAAAGTGTTAAACAAATGAAAATATATTTTAGAGTTTAGATTCTTCAAAGTAGCCACCCTTTGCCTTGATGTCAGCTTTGCACACTCTTAGCATGCTTTTCCAACAGAGTTGGAAATATGTTCCCACATATGCTGAGCATTCGTTGGCTGCTTTTCCTTCACTCTGTGGTCCGACTCATCCCAAACCATCTCAATTTGGTTGAGGTCGGGGGATTGTGGAGGCCAGGTCATCTGATGCAGCACTCCATCACTCTCCTTTTCGGTAAAATAGCCCTTACACAGCCTGGAGGTGTGTTGGGTCATTGTCCTGTTGAAAAACAAATGATAGTCCCACTAAGCCCAAACCAGATGGGATGGCGTATCACTGCAGAATGCTGTGGTAGACACGCTGGTTTAGTGTGCCTTGAATTGTAAATAAATCATAGACAGTATCAAATCAAATCAAATTTATTTATATAGCCCTTCGTACATCAGCTGATATCTCAAAGTGCTGTACAGAAACCCAGCCTAAAACCCCAAACAGCAAGCAATGCAGGTGTAGAAGCACGGTGGCTAGGAAAAACTCCCTAGAAAGGCCAAAACCTAGGAATAAACCTAGAGAGGAACCAGGCTATGTGGGGTGGCCAGTCCTCTTCTGGCTGTGCCGGGTGGAGATTATAACAGAACATGGTCAAGATGTTCAAATGTTCATAAATGACCAGCATGGTCGAATAATAATAAGGCAGAACTGTTGAAACTGGAGCAGCAGCACAGTCAGGTGGACTGGGGACAGCAAGGAGTCATCATGTCAGGTATTCCTGGGGCATGGTCCTAGGGCTCAGGTCCTCCGAGAGAAAGAAAGAGAGAATTAGAGAACGCACACTTAAATTCACACAGGACACCGAATAGGACATGAGAAGTACTCCAGATATAACAAACTGACCCTAGCCCCCCGACACATAAACTACTGCAGCATAAATACTGGAGGCTGAGACACCAGTATCACCAGCAAAGCACGGCCACACCATCACACCTCCTCCTCCATGCTTCACGGTGGGAAATACACATGCGGAGATCATCTGTTCATCCACACCACGTCTCACAAAGACACGGCGGTTGGAACCAAAAATCTCCAGTTTGGACTCCAGTCCAAAGGACAGATTTCCACCGGTCTAATGTCCATTGCTCGTGTTTATTGGCCCAAGCAGGTCACTTCTTCTTATTGGTGTCCTTCAGTAGTGGTTTCTTTGCAGCACTTCGACCTCGAAGGCCTGATTCACACGGTCTCCTCTGAACAGTTGATGTTGAGATGTGTCTGTTACTTGAACTCTGTGAAGCATTCATTTGGGCTGCAATTTGAGGCTGGTAACTAATGAACTGATCCTCTGCAGCAGAGGTAAATCTGGGTCTTCCTGTCCTGTGGTGGTCCTCATGAGAGCCAGTTTCATCATAGCGCTTGATGGTTTTGCGACTGCACTTGAATAAACTTTCAAAGTTCTTGAAATGTTCCGTATTGACTGACCTTCATGTCTTAAAGTAATGATGGACTGTAATTTCTCTTTGCTTATTTGAGCTGTTCTTGCCATAATATGAACATGGTCTTTTACCAAATAGGGCTTCTTCTGTATACCACCCCTACCTTGTCACTACACAACTGATTGGTTCAAACTCATTAAGAACTAAAGAAATCCCACAAATTAAGTTTTAAGAAGGCACACCTGTTAATTGAAATGTATTTCATGAAGCTGGTTGAGAGAATGCCAAGAGTGTTCAAAGCTGTCATCAAGGCAAAGGGTGGCTATTTGAAGAATCTCAAATATAAAATATATTTTGATTTGTTTAACACTTTTTTTGGTTACTACATGATTCCATATGTGCTATTTCATAGTTTTGATGTCTTCACTATTATTCTACAATGTAAAAAATAGCAAATGTAAAGAAATACCCTTGAATTAGTAGGTGTTTCTATTCTTAGGTAGGGGAATGACTTTAGCTTCCCTCCAGCCCTGAGGGCACACACATTCTAGTAGGCTTAAATTGAAGATGTGGCAAACAGGAGTGGCGATATCGTCCTCTGTTGTCCAGTTGACACCCTATTGCAATTTGGGACGCAACCTGTAAAAATGACGAGCATATAAATCTTATTCAACCATTTCTCTGCTGAAAAAAAACGAAAAGACAACCCAGATGCTTTACAGAATGACTTAAGACACCCAGGACTAGCAGGGGTGAATCTCTAGGTCCCAAATGGCACCCAATTCCATTCATAGTGCACTACTTTAGACCAGGACCTTATAGAGAGTAGGGAGCCATTCGGGTATCCATCAGCCTAGATGTGAAGGGCTGTCAAATGCCCCAATTGACCCAAGACATTCATTTAGTGCCACGCTTCCACACTCATCAGCACCTGATTGCAGGAGTGTTGTCCTGAGTGTGTGTTGTAGTAGTGTGTGTTGTAGTGTGTGTTGTAGTGTGTGTGTTGTAGTAGTGTGTGTTGTAGTAGTGTGTGTTGGTGTGTTGGAGGGTGTGTGTTGGAGGGTGTGTGTTGGTGTGTTGGAGGGTGTGTGTTGGTGTGTTGGAGGGTGTGTGTTGGAGGGTGTGTGTTGGAGGGTGTGTGTTGGTGTGTTGGTGGGTGTGTGTTGGTGTGCTGGAGGGTGTGTGTTGGTGTGCTGGAAGGTGTGTTGGAGGGTGTGTGTTGGTGTGTTGGAGGGTATATGTTGGTGTGCTGGAGGGTGTGTGTTGGTGTGCTGGAGGGTGTGTTGGAGGGTGTGTGTTGGTGTGTTGGAGGGTGTGTTGGAGGGTGTGTGTTGTGTGTGTTGGTGTGTTGGAGGGTGTATTGTGAGTAGTGGTGTACTGCAGTGTTGCGGGGCTCTGAGAAAGCCCCGGGAAAACCACTAACTTGGGGCAAAGAGAGAAATAATCTCCTGCTATTTTACACATTTTGCCTGAGGATTGAGAGAAAATGTTGCTGTTTTAAAGCTCATTTCCTGCAATTCTACACATATTGCCATGGAACAGAGAGATAAATGTGCAGTTTTATAGCTAAGCTCATGCTATTCTAC